>NW_020438905.1:495719-540017 GCF_000699045.2 Agrilus planipennis | reverse complement strand
ATAAACTGTTTTTCAATGATGCTCTGGCAAGACGACTATAATATAAGGACCTGTCTGTAATAATAAATTATTTAACAAATTATTTTTATCTCTAAGAAATATTTTAATCTTTCTTGATGCTTCGAATTTTTCTGTTCTTGCGTTGTTGAGACGCCAATCTACAATTTATGTAAGTCTAAAATCACGTTGGATTACATTGAAGTGATTAATATATACACTAAATAAATCAATCCTGGCAGATTAATTCGTCGATTAACCGCCAGCATTTACATATGTACATAACATTAAGCGCTATGGTGTGCCTGTTATTTGCATAGGTAAATGTCATTATGAGACGCAATGTGTTCACGGTTGTAAATGACTTTTGAAGGTGTCATGAAAGAATTGACAACGGGAGTCATGGTCAGTGTCTCCTTGTAAAACGATTGTTTATGAGTTATTCAAGGAACGCAGCAAATTAAGGTTTTACAACTATAAAAAAATCCAATCAGTTCCAATTAATATGTTCTTCCAGATAATGGATATCTGTCGTAAATTACTGGGCTTAATTGACGAGCATAATCTATTAAAAGTCTTAATTTTGCATTATAATACGATGTAATCAATATTACATATTTTCAAAAGCATTCGTTTCAAAATGTGGTACTACAGGCGAATAATGAGGATACCGTGGATATAGAAGGTTAGAAATGATGAGGCATTAGAAAGAATAGGAGAACAGGGGACTCTATGGAAGTCAATAAGAAATAGGCGAGATAGGTTGGTAGGATACCTTCTCAGGCATGAAGGTCTAGTCAAAGACATATTAGAGGCAGAAACAGAAGTTAGGAGGGGTAGAGGTAGATCTAGATTAGATTACTGTTCGCAAATAGTTAAGGATGTGGGTTGTTCTAGTTTTAGGGAAATGCGAAGATTAGCTCAGGATAGGAATGAGTGGAGGTGCGTGTCCAACCAGTCTTAGGATTGAGGACCTTATGATGATGATGATGATTCGTTTAACATGCTTTATTGTCTGTTTGCCACAAATCTTGTAAAACGATTTTAAATCACTGTACGAACAAGCTGAAGTTTTGTACCAATGACTATAACTCAGAAACAGTTTATTGGACTCATACAAAATTTGATCTGCTATTGAACATAAGTATCCTCAACGTTTATGCACTTATCCCACTTTTCCTGTACCTTCCTAATTTTTTGGTTTGAAATTTTTGGATGGGTTCCAAACTTTTGCCCCGTTTCCTTGACTTTCTCGTTATTGGTCAATATGTTTCCGCATAAAGCATCTTTGAGTGGTCCAAACAGGTACTGTACGCGGGGTGAAGTAAGACCTCCCAACCCAATTCTTGAATGTCATCACGGGTCAGCTGGGTCGTATGTGTTGTCTTCTTCTTCAGTCAAGAATAAAAGGCGTTTGCTCCTGATGACTAGTTTTTAAGTATGTTCTCGACTTCAGAGTAGTATTTGGCTACTGATACTTTGGTTGATTTTTAAGGAAATTCCAGTGTACTGGATCTTGCGAGTCCCAAAAGATGACCAACATCACTTGACTCGCGGAGAGTTGAACCTTGAATTTTTTGCTAACTAAAGAGTTGTGATGGATCCAAAGCTGGTGGCAGTAGTAATTCTTCTTATCACAAATAAGTCCATTAATGGTTGATTCCGTCGAGAGACCAGAAACATCAACTGGGCGACCACTTTGGGGTTCATCGGCCACCTGTAAGTACATATGTTGGAGATGCCTTTCGCGAATGCATCACATACATAAGAATAGATTCTTATCTAGAAAGTCGTTGTTATTCAGCTTGAATTTTATATAATTTTGGATATGGTTTGACCTATTCCGTTTAAAAATAGATATATACGTTTTCAAGTTCCTATCTTATTTCGTTTGGATTACGAACCCTAATTTTGGAAAATTTTGATACTAAAGTTAATATTGTGCTTGGTGTAGCGAATTTAGAATTCCTGATACGATTTTTGTAAGGGTAAACTTATGCCGGTGGGTCGACTAATTCAATTTGTACTCATTATCCTTGACGCGCTGAGCTTTAGTCATGTATGACTGAATATAAAATAAATGACGTCTTAACACAATAATTGATAATAGGATGATTTGGAAGCAAGGAGAAAATTGCTTATTGGATCATCTTACAAAATAGCCCACCATTTTTCTTGGGTTGCGCATATTTAAATATGATGAAGGCTTATTACTTATTAAACAGGTATCTCAAATCCTTGCTATTTTTGTAATGAAGGGAAAAAAAATAAAAATAAATCTTTCTCAAATCATCTTAAAGAATTAATTTCGGAAAGATACATTTATACATATGATTTCACAGTTCCGTTATTGAAACTAATTTAAATAATTTTCACGTTTTTATATCTTGACTGATCACAGTACATAAAATATACGTTGCAAATTCCGGATTGTATTTTGTAAACACCATATTTACTGCTTTTTTATTTTCTTTTTGCTATTTCTGACGTGGATGGGTATATATTTCGATTCGATATGGAAAATTTTCATCAAATAACGATGGATTTTAAATTGATTTATGTGATTTCTTGGTATTTACGGGTGCATATGCATGCGTTCCTGTCATATAAAAGACAGACACCTTGAGATCTTTAAGATCTAATTAAACTGTGTAGCGAGCAGTAAGTCAGCTATAGTAAATATTAAGTGCTGGCAAACCATAGCATTGCATGGGTTAAGACATGATCGGTAGGACATACAGGAAATGCTATTTATGTCCATGGGCTTTCAGCTCAACCGTCCGACACCTTAAGTTGCGAATAAATTAATAATTTCACTTCCCTGGGAAGTCAATAATTCACCGTGGAGGCAACAGGTGGCAGGTCTTTATGACTCGTTTACGTCGTCGTCGTGTTTATTCGGTGCGAGAAGTCCTTGTGTAATATCAGATGCTGTGACGCATGCATGCCATTGTAAAATATTTTGTCAGAAAGAAAAAAGGAGCAATTACACGCTATTGTTACGTTCAAATGTTTTTGTATACAATAATGCCAAATTGAGAATTCAAAATGCTTTATGATCTACCTAAAATTAGCGAAGCAACCAAACCTACATTGTTGTCATCATCATCCTGGTCTCGTCATTCCAAACACTAGTTGGATATGCATCTCCTAACATCCCACATCCTTAACAAAATTCTGGGTAAAGGTCGAGATGATGGCCCCCACCCCTATAGGGTGGGTGGGATCGAAAGAGGAGGTCTCCCTTACTACTGTACCATAAAAAGTTCGTGGCGGTCTCACCCCCATAAAAAGTCATGGGGGTTAGATGATGGGTGTAGGGGTAATCGAAAGAGGGTGATCACCTGAGTAAAATCCCATAAAAAAATTGCGGCGGTCTCACCCCCATAAAAAGTTGATTATTTTGACAATTTTCATACACTATAATTCAAATAAAATTCAATAAAATAATTATTTTTAAGCGAGTAGAAGTGGGGAANTACTCGAAGGATGCTCATTGCTGAAATTAAGCAAATACGTGTTTTGGCAATTTTTAAAAATCAACCCTTAAGGATGAAATGTTGTTGCTACGTTTGTATTTGAAAGATGGCGACATTACACAAAATTAAAAAGTTGTAAGGGTGAATTGGGAGCTAAAAGGTTTTATGGAGAAAGAATATTAATTTCTGGGAGCGAAGCCGCGGGGAAAAGCTAGTAGTATAAGTAAATCCAAAACTATATCTGCAGTGCTACTTTTTACTCGGACTTCTGTATGTCTCCAATTACTCTTCATGTCTCACAAGATAACCCAACTCTTCTCTTTTCTTTCCTTACTCCTTCCACTGCTTTCCTTATTTGTTATCAAATTTTTCATTTGTTACCTTACAACTAAATATTAGATGGCAGCTTTAGTTTGGATATTAACAACCTGCTGATATTTTTTTCGAACCATGTACATATGTAAATTTAACGTTTCGTACAAATTGCAATACCTTTGAAGGAAAACTAATGGGTATATAATCATCCACATCCTGGATGCTATCGAAAGGCTGGGCTGTTCGTTTTTAGGTGTGTTCTAAATACATATCTACATCTACATATATGTACATAATAAGACGAGGTGGCGAGCTCGACTTTACAATAGAGGAGCATATCAATTCCACACCTGTTTTAATTGATTAATATTTTATTCAAACGACCCAGTAGGTAGGATAGGTGGCTTAGAATGACATGATCCCTCAGATCCACGAGAAACGGGCCTTATTATCGAATTCATACTAGATATTAGGAAAACGTTGACTCGGCTATTACCTATTCTATTAATTTTAATTATTCTAACAGCAATTGTACTTAGCTAGTAGAAATCAGTAGAAAACGTTGAACATGCTGAGTCTTTTGTCAATGCGAACTTAAGACCAACATTCATGTAATGCAAAAGTACCACTACATATGAATGTAGGTAATTATAACCAATTAAAATAAATTAAATTAACATTAACGTTTCACTTTTTGGTGATATAAAAGCTTTATCATTATTATCATCTTTATATTGATATACCTCAAAAAAAAAACGTCATAGCAAAAGACAAAATAAGGGTTTTTGTTCGTTTAAAAATAAACCCTTTATTTGCCCTATCCTGTTTTTATAATTCTAAACGAATTTTTAGAATGTCTATCCGACAACTAAGAAAAATGTAATACAGAATCGAAACTGGGGAGAGTTTTAGTACCTAGTTTGTTCATGAAAATGTGCTAACTGCCCTTTCCGAGCATGGAACAACTGAAATTCAAGCTCTTTCATTGGCAAGTAGTTGGTGCTTGACAAACGAATTACTTTATAAAAGTACTTTGTAATTTGTAATTCAATGAGCTTCAAACTCCTTCAAGGTATCTACGGTTCTTTCAAAGTATTTAGAGATGTGAATCTAATTGCCTTCGAAGCACTCAGTAATTCGAAATCTTGGATTTATAATTTAATTAGAGCTTCAGGATTTAATGCATTATAAGTAGGTAGTACTACTTTGGATTTAAGAACTGGAGCCCCTTTGTAGATGGGTTTACCCAACTCTGCATCTGCTCTATTTTCTCGGATAGCCTTAACAACATAAAATTTTATTTCGACTTCTACTAAATCCACTTTGAGAAAGTATGGGACTAAATATCGTATTGTAAACAGTAAATAAATAACGTTATTTTACAACTGCTTTGTTGATTTAACACCTTTTTTATGGTTCTGTACATCAATAGGAAAAAGAAGCTATTATAGAATTACTTTGTTGTCTGCCTGTTTATCTGTCAACACCCATTTTCTCAGAAACGCGTGAAGGTATCAACAGTAATTTAATCTAGGTCTACCTCTACCCCTTCTGACTCCCTTCTCTGTCTCTTCATGCCTGAGAAGGTGTCCTACCAACCTATCTAGCCTATTTCATATTGACTTCCATAGAGTCCTCTGTTCTCCTATTCTTTCTAATACCTCTTCATTTCTAACATTCTCTATCCACGCTATCCTCGCACCCTTACACCCTTACAACCTTTTCCGAATTTCTTAATTAACCGTTCGCGAGCATAGAAGTGACTTCTTTTTACTGAAGGCGATTCGACCCTGCGCTATCCTCAGCTTTATATCGTTACTACTCGTTTCGTCCTGATTTATCTGACTTTATAAGATACCTAAAATCAGTCACTTCTTCTAATCTTTCGTCTCCTATTCGCTCTTTCCCTACTAGACGACGTAGAATTTACGTTGACCCATTCAGCGGCGTGAAAAACTAATTCTATCTCGAAATAAAGTGCGCTCGGGGACATCAACTGCGAATTGCGCCCGTTCACATCACATCCTCTTGCCATACAATATACGTGGCAAATCGATAGATAGTAACATAGCGAGGCAACGAAAACAACAAAAGCGAAGTGAAAAGATTTCGTTTGTAATTAGTAAAGGTCACATAGAATGCCGCGAGGTGTGCAGGTGTGCAGCAGACGCTCAGGCGCCTCCGTTCACAACGTCCATTCTGCATTCCTACTACGTACATACATACACTCCTATACAATACACACTATCTTTACCTTTACATTACCTTACCTACCACACCACCTTCTCATCAGAGAGGTTCGTCCACCTGCACATCTTGCTTAAGATCGACTCTCGGTTTAAACGAGTGGGAGGCAAGAAAAATGATCTTCACTTTAATAATAAGCTGACTATTGCCACATATTGGACGTGCCCGTTTTTAGGCTTGTACCTTTTTTGTCCCATTAGTAATGTTCGTCATCTGAAATTGAAAATTATTCATACGTCAACCATACAAAAAGATTTTCAGGAAGAGACTGCAAAAAAATGGGTTATGGCAAAAACACAATAGACCTCTCTGCATTTATGTTGACAGTTGATAATTGGCGTTGGCAATCGCAGTAGACTCTTGCGCATGGTTTGGCCCAACCCCGTCCTATGTTGCGCGCGCAGTTTCCGTTGCTTATAGAACTTCTACACTCAATGCAATTCTGTATGAATCCATTCATAACTGATAATAGCTGAAGAACATTTAAAAATTGCTCCGTTACAAGTGCACTGAAGTGTATCTATTCAAGTAATAACAGAACAAACGTCTAAAACGAATTTCCACAAATTCTATTAAATGTTTTTCAAGATTTAACTTCTCCTGAGTGGTTAGAATACTTACGCTCTAGGTTAAATTATGTTCCTTTAATCATATTTTGAAGATTCTTTCTGTTTGACAAGTATAAACTGTTTTTCAATGATGCTCTGGCAAGACGACTATAATATAAGGACCTGTCTGTAATAATAAATTATTTAACAAATTATTTTTATCTCTAAGAAATATTTTAATCTTTCTTGATGCTTCGAATTTTTCTGTTCTTGCGTTGTTGAGACGCCAATCTACAATTTATGTAAGTCTAAAATCACGTTGGATTACATTGAAGTGATTAATATATACACTAAATAAATCAATCCTGGCAGATTAATTCGTCGATTAACCGCCAGCATTTACATATGTACATAACATTAAGCGCTATGGTGTGCCTGTTATTTGCATAGGTAAATGTCATTATGAGACGCAATGTGTTCACGGTTGTAAATGACTTTTGAAGGTGTCATGAAAGAATTGACAACGGGAGTCATGGTCAGTGTCTCCTTGTAAAACGATTGTTTATGAGTTATTCAAGGAACGCAGCAAATTAAGGTTTTACAACTATAAAAAAATCCAATCAGTTCCAATTAATATGTTCTTCCAGATAATGGATATCTGTCGTAAATTACTGGGCTTAATTGACGAGCATAATCTATTAAAAGTCTTAATTTTGCATTATAATACGATGTAATCAATATTACATATTTTCAAAAGCATTCGTTTCAAAATGTGGTACTACAGGCGAATAATGAGGATACCGTGGATATAGAAGGTTAGAAATGATGAGGCATTAGAAAGAATAGGAGAACAGGGGACTCTATGGAAGTCAATAAGAAATAGGCGAGATAGGTTGGTAGGATACCTTCTCAGGCATGAAGGTCTAGTCAAAGACATATTAGAGGCAGAAACAGAAGTTAGGAGGGGTAGAGGTAGATCTAGATTAGATTACTGTTCGCAAATAGTTAAGGATGTGGGTTGTTCTAGTTTTAGGGAAATGCGAAGATTAGCTCAGGATAGGAATGAGTGGAGGTGCGTGTCCAACCAGTCTTAGGATTGAGGACCTTATGATGATGATGATGATTCGTTTAACATGCTTTATTGTCTGTTTGCCACAAATCTTGTAAAACGATTTTAAATCACTGTACGAACAAGCTGAAGTTTTGTACCAATGACTATAACTCAGAAACAGTTTATTGGACTCATACAAAATTTGATCTGCTATTGAACATAAGTATCCTCAACGTTTATGCACTTATCCCACTTTTCCTGTACCTTCCTAATTTTTTGGTTTGAAATTTTTGGATGGGTTCCAAACTTTTGCCCCGTTTCCTTGACTTTCTCGTTATTGGTCAATATGTTTCCGCATAAAGCATCTTTGAGTGGTCCAAACAGGTACTGTACGCGGGGTGAAGTAAGACCTCCCAACCCAATTCTTGAATGTCATCACGGGTCAGCTGGGTCGTATGTGTTGTCTTCTTCTTCAGTCAAGAATAAAAGGCGTTTGCTCCTGATGACTAGTTTTTAAGTATGTTCTCGACTTCAGAGTAGTATTTGGCTACTGATACTTTGGTTGATTTTTAAGGAAATTCCAGTGTACTGGATCTTGCGAGTCCCAAAAGATGACCAACATCACTTGACTCGCGGAGAGTTGAACCTTGAATTTTTTGCTAACTAAAGAGTTGTGATGGATCCAAAGCTGGTGGCAGTAGTAATTCTTCTTATCACAAATAAGTCCATTAATGGTTGATTCCGTCGAGAGACCAGAAACATCAACTGGGCGACCACTTTGGGGTTCATCGGCCACCTGTAAGTACATATGTTGGAGATGCCTTTCGCGAATGCATCACATACATAAGAATAGATTCTTATCTAGAAAGTCGTTGTTATTCAGCTTGAATTTTATATAATTTTGGATATGGTTTGACCTATTCCGTTTAAAAATAGATATATACGTTTTCAAGTTCCTATCTTATTTCGTTTGGATTACGAACCCTAATTTTGGAAAATTTTGATACTAAAGTTAATATTGTGCTTGGTGTAGCGAATTTAGAATTCCTGATACGATTTTTGTAAGGGTAAACTTATGCCGGTGGGTCGACTAATTCAATTTGTACTCATTATCCTTGACGCGCTGAGCTTTAGTCATGTATGACTGAATATAAAATAAATGACGTCTTAACACAATAATTGATAATAGGATGATTTGGAAGCAAGGAGAAAATTGCTTATTGGATCATCTTACAAAATAGCCCACCATTTTTCTTGGGTTGCGCATATTTAAATATGATGAAGGCTTATTACTTATTAAACAGGTATCTCAAATCCTTGCTATTTTTGTAATGAAGGGAAAAAAAATAAAAATAAATCTTTCTCAAATCATCTTAAAGAATTAATTTCGGAAAGATACATTTATACATATGATTTCACAGTTCCGTTATTGAAACTAATTTAAATAATTTTCACGTTTTTATATCTTGACTGATCACAGTACATAAAATATACGTTGCAAATTCCGGATTGTATTTTGTAAACACCATATTTACTGCTTTTTTATTTTCTTTTTGCTATTTCTGACGTGGATGGGTATATATTTCGATTCGATATGGAAAATTTTCATCAAATAACGATGGATTTTAAATTGATTTATGTGATTTCTTGGTATTTACGGGTGCATATGCATGCGTTCCTGTCATATAAAAGACAGACACCTTGAGATCTTTAAGATCTAATTAAACTGTGTAGCGAGCAGTAAGTCAGCTATAGTAAATATTAAGTGCTGGCAAACCATAGCATTGCATGGGTTAAGACATGATCGGTAGGACATACAGGAAATGCTATTTATGTCCATGGGCTTTCAGCTCAACCGTCCGACACCTTAAGTTGCGAATAAATTAATAATTTCACTTCCCTGGGAAGTCAATAATTCACCGTGGAGGCAACAGGTGGCAGGTCTTTATGACTCGTTTACGTCGTCGTCGTGTTTATTCGGTGCGAGAAGTCCTTGTGTAATATCAGATGCTGTGACGCATGCATGCCATTGTAAAATATTTTGTCAGAAAGAAAAAAGGAGCAATTACACGCTATTGTTACGTTCAAATGTTTTTGTATACAATAATGCCAAATTGAGAATTCAAAATGCTTTATGATCTACCTAAAATTAGCGAAGCAACCAAACCTACATTGTTGTCATCATCATCCTGGTCTCGTCATTCCAAACACTAGTTGGATATGCATCTCCTAACATCCCACATCCTTAACAAAATTCTGGGTAAAGGTCGAGATGATGGCCCCCACCCCTATAGGGTGGGTGGGATCGAAAGAGGAGGTCTCCCTTACTACTGTACCATAAAAAGTTCGTGGCGGTCTCACCCCCATAAAAAGTCATGGGGGTTAGATGATGGGTGTAGGGGTAATCGAAAGAGGGTGATCACCTGAGTAAAATCCCATAAAAAAATTGCGGCGGTCTCACCCCCATAAAAAGTTGATTATTTTGACAATTTTCATACACTATAATTCAAATAAAATTCAATAAAATAATTATTTTTAAGCGAGTAGAAGTGGGGAATCGAAAGAGGGTGGTCACTTGAACAAAACCCGATAACCTAACCTAACCTACCCTATTGATAAAGATATTTAAATAATGTTTTATATAACTTTCTCAATATCTTTATGTATTTTTCATTAGTTTTACCTTTGAATATTGTTTAATAATGACTATATAAATATTTACATGCCTAGAAATGTATATTAACTTTGAACCCCCATAACTTTTTATGGGGGTGAGATCGCCACGAGTTTTTTATGGTACAGTGGTGGGGGCGACCTCTTCTTTCGATCCCCCTCACCCCCGCTCCCGAAGGTGGTTGGGGCCATCATCTAGACCTTTACCAAATTCTGTTTATTTGAATGTACCCTGACGCTGGGAGGGCTTATCTCTTGTGTGTGTATGTGTGCGTGAGAAATTAGGCAGGAGTCGATTTGTTATGGTAACGATAATCGTGTAATAATATGAAATATTTTTGGTGTGATAGGTATATTACGATTTTGTAACGCGCAAACATCACTTGATGTATAGCCTAACCATATAAATGTATGAGTAAGTTTATACAAACGCGATGCAAATCAAAAAGCAAAAACATAGCAGAGGTCAAGCAAGTACGAGATATGCATGAAGAAAGGACGGACACCTGTTTAGCACACCTGCACACACATACACAACCCGACCGTTCAAATCTTTGCCATTAACGCTAGCAGGTGTTGATATTAGGCATTAAAATGTAGGCTGAATACACGAACACGTCCGATTTAAGTGCCTTTAATAATGACCGCGTGCGATGCTTTTCGCTGGTGGCGAAAAGTTTCTCGTCACGTGTATACCTACCTACCTAAGTGTAACTCTAAAAGAATAATAATATATTAACTAACTACTTACAGCATGTATACCTTAAGCATTTTCACAAATTTAGACGGTAAATGTCCATTAATTTTAACACGTTCTCGAGAAGAAAATTTGAACAACAACACTTTAAATGCCTCGACTCGTCAGACGCATGAAATTATCATATTTTAGTCGGCAAACAAAATTAGCAGTTTAATAAAGGTTATTGCAGACTTGAAACGAAGGTCCGTCATTGAAACAACGAAAACTGCGTTTATCTGCATGAAATCTAGCACGCTATAAAACGAAACGTTTTTGAAAACAAGTTTAACATATTTGGATGAATTTACTACTAGAAATAGCAAACGGCGTGGAAGGAGTCAATCCAAGCTCGTAGATGAAACGCTTTTAGGTCCTCCTCTGTATGAAACATTCCATAATCAATGATCAAAAATACCCAATCACTTCGATTTCGCCAGGTTTGTATATCCGTATGCGTCACTAGCTCTATGAGAACTAATCATTGTCTTTAATCCTGTTTAGAATCGGTTTAATTTAGGTACCCCAAATGCTTGAATTTAATTCAGGATTCTGTTTTTGCAATATCGGTTTGTCGATTGTCAATTTAGTTTTCAATCCCACGAGAGCAAAAATGACGCAAAGGAAATCCAAAATCCTGAAGAGCGTTAAAGATGTCCTGACTCTCACTGTAAACAACACGACCGGTGGAAGAACTAGGTCCTTTTCCTGTTAAATCTTAATAGTATTTCGATATTTTTAACCTCATAGCGGCAATGAATTAGGAAGACAACGAGTAACAAAATTGAGTTTTAGACCATTTACGATTTGAAGCTAAATTAATTAACGTAAGCGTTTTGATGACGCACAGATTATCCAAGAAAGACGTACTCAAATTTTTCAAGATTCATTTCTGTTAGTTGTAGCATCCTATCCATTGAATAAAGTACAAATACCTAACGATATTGTATATGTATGAAAAAGCTATACGCGCGTCCACCGCACTCATCATTCTATTTGTAATAGCCATGCCTTTAACTGTTTTAAAATAATCATATTTGATTACCTTTTTAACTCGTCAAATATTAATTACTTCTTAGTCCGGATTAATACATCAATGTCAGAGATCTAATAGTACCTGTGTCCGGTTGATTGAAATAATTATACTAACAAAAATGGTCTGAATGTATAAGTTCCTTGACGAGAGTAAATCCATTATCTTCTTTATGGTTGAAAAGTTAACCAAACAAAAATAGCAGGAGAGGAGACGTCTTAATTATGCCGTCCATCGATCCGGCTCATGTTCTGCGTCAATTAAATCGTTTTCCCAACAAAAGAACGTTAATTTGATCTTGTCGTTAGTTTGCCGCAGATGCAGTTTCATCAGATCTCGAAAAGGTTCAGTCGACCAACGTTTTAGAACGAAATTGTTCTAAATAGATCTTGATAGGGACCATCAAAACAACAAAAGCAATCAAACAAAGTGTCCTTGTAGACCAAATTAAATCGATTTTATCTGAAAGTCAAATAAATACATATATATATAGGAAACCACGCGTCTGTATCAGATATGAACCGGAGAGACCAAGAGGGTTAGAAAGAGGGGCGTGGACCGAGTCAAGTGCAAGGGTGGGCTGGGGCGGATAATATCTACCACCACGCTTTAATACCAGTTTTCCAACAAGCTAACAACTATTTACAGCCCATAAATTCTTACCTCCGTGTCAGTTGTCAACCTTCGATAAAAAAGCTGTCTAACAAATGCCCACTAATTTTTTTGATTACGTGGTTTCAATATGACAGCAAGCTCACAAAGTTATTAGAGTATGGGGTCGATGTGGTAGGTAGAAAGAAAGAAGAACTTGAGTACCTATGCAAAATATGAGTGACAACTTCAGAAATGTATTTAGGAATATATTGGATTAGGAATAAAACGAATCATCCCCGTTCTTCCATATTTTTATCATATAATTACCTGTTACCCCTTTTGACCGAATTCTACATAACTGATATGTACCATTTCCAATTTCACCTAATGATTAAGTCGGAATAAAGTGAATCATAATGTTTTTTTGGAAATTTCTAAAACATGTCGATTTTGTCTTCAAGAAGGACATTATTTGATTGTAAATTTATGGTTGTACAGGACCATCTTTTTGAAGGGGGTGCAGCTTCTTCAAGACTCTTAAATGACACGAGGGTTGAATAACACATCATTCCAAAGACTACTGATAAACTACAAAAAACATGTGGTAGTCGGAGTCCTGAGAAGGTGATTGAATGTCAATAGGTAGGTATTGCTTGTTCCAATTGCAAAAGGTTGCAATTTTAGGACATGTTGAATTGAATCCTACATGAAGAACCAGAAAAGTGTTATCTACATCAAGAAATCTACCTAATCTTCAAAGGATCTTATAGGATATATATCGTGCAGCAGCCTAATGACGATGATTTGGATTGCCATATGCAATTTTGTTAGGAGCAAAGAACTGTGAACAATCCCAATTTTTATGTGTTCTACATGCTTCTCCGACGAATGTACTAACGATTATGACAACAAACATAATTGCAGATATTGTACTGATTTGAATTCCAGAATTATAAATGAACAGCATTCACACTGTCCAGAAAAGTCGAATGTTTTGGCTGGGACTTCAGAAGATAGTGTTGTTGGTCCTTTTCCAATTATTTGCATGAAGACTTGATCTCCTATCGTGTTATAAAGGTTCTTGAAAATGGCAAAGTGACGACCACATTGTACAGAACAACGTATTTTTTAACAGGATGGCTCTCCTGTATGTGATTTTTTGAACCAACATTTTCCTGAACACTGAACTGGTAAAAGAAGTTCAACTGAATGACCTCTAAGGTCGCCAGATTTAACACCATTGGAGTTCTCTTTGTAAGGCCATTTAAGACTGTGTTATCTACAAAATAGAAGCTACCTCTTTAGCAGATCTAAACCACCCAATGAATGCTGAACAAAGATTTTAGTACTGTATGGTAGTAAACGGCTTGCTGTTTGAACTTTTAATATTAACTGGGCATTCGCATTAATTTGCAGCGCAGAACAAAAGGGTGTCAGATGATCTTACATCCATGAATATGCAATCAAAAGATGTCCCCTTTGAAGTCAAAATCGATCCATTTCAGGGATTTCAAAAAAAAGATTGCTGTTGAAAATTTTCAAGGAGGATAGTTTTAAATGCGCTACCCTGTATAATCGATATAATATAATCGAGTTTTGATCTCTCATGTTATCATGTATGTAACAATGTTCGACTAATCTTGAAATGATAAGGAAAATGTTTGACTGGTCATTTAATTCAAAATTAAGTAGCATCAAAAAACGCCGTTCGTATTATACATAGACCTATAGGACTTGGCTAACCCACCCTTACCTTCACAGTATATTGAAACATTGAAAGTTGCCATCTCAATTTCACCATACGTGAAGAAGTGTCAAGGATAACCATAATAGGGTTGCTGAGATTCTGCTTGTCCCTATAACGAAGAAGGTCAGAATTCTCTAGCACTTACATTCTGGAATAGAATTTGTTTAGGAGTGCCCCAAATAATATAATAAGTTTTCATAGGCGGATCTGAAAAATTGTGCAGAACTTCCGCAGTTGCGAATGCTGAAACACATGCCCGTTGCAACACTAGTATAGATATACACACAAACGTTTCGGTTACGTTTATGATTATTAAAGTTGGTCAAAAAAGCTGGTAATAAAATTTTCACTTTCAACTAATCTTTTCACGTAATTGTTTCGTTTAAAAAGATTTTATTGTTACCCCTTAACAACCTCGTTGCACAGATTGCTTTGCGCACGATACGGCATGATTGCATCCCTTGAGGTTGATCCTTTTAAGAGCCACTTTAGTGGCCGTTAAGTTTTCAATTAGGACGGGAAAAAAAGCGATACCTCTGTCTTATGATTACTGTGCCGAAATTTTTGCTAAAAGCAGCTTTGAAAGAACGAGAACTGAGTCATAATAACAAAGACGCGTCCTTTCTTAGAACCGTATAATTCCTTGCGTGTCAAGAGAAAAAAAAGCATGATTTACAGCTGCAAATTGCAGTCTGATATTTTTGTGAAAAGGCCATTTATACTTAGAAGCGATGCACCTGTGCCTAAATGCAATAGTGCTAACTCGATTACCTGTGGCTAAAGACAGATGGAGAATGGCGTCAGATCGTCGTGGAATGGAATGTAGCGAATGCCCAGTAAGGGAATCTTTACCTGTGGCGATCAACGCATTGACGCTTTTTGATTTCTCATTTTTCCAAACTGCCACGGAGTACAGTGCTTAACAAAATAATTTTACCTAAATGCAATGTAAAATACAGTGTAAACTCTATATAACGACACTTAAGGGACTGAACATTTTTCGGCGTTATAAAGAGTGGTCGTTAAATGGAGAGAAATAAAAGATATTATTTTACTATTCTATAATAATATGCATTTACCAATATAGTACCTACACATTTTGCACACGAACATTATTATTCATACATTGCGTATAGCCTGTTATCTTCGTCTGATGTTTTTTGCTGCTCCAATATCTTAATTGTATTTTGTTACGTATCTTGAGATACTGCTGGATCAATTTGATTATATAAAAAGTATTTTTTTAATAGTTTTGCTGCATCAAGTGCTTGTTTGATGCTTGGTGGAGGGACAGGATCGTCTTCTTCAACAACGTACACAGCTGCAGTTCTTATCTATTTCGGCAACAACAAGAAAGTACTGTTCAATGATTTATAATGCCGCATTGTTGTCGTTAAATAGAGTGAGCGTGACGCTATATAGAGTGTAATATTGTATAGAAAACAATGTAAACCAACCAAAGTCAAGCAATTTCGACGTTTTAAAGAATTTGTCGTTAAATCGAGTGACGTTATAAAGAGTTTACACTGTATTTGTATACAAAGGAAGAGTCCTTTGAACTGCAATAGTGAAAAATGAAGTCCCATTTTGTATCTATAAGGACCATCTATAAATTACATCACACAAATTTTGTGATTTTTAACCCCCCTTGCTTCCTTGTCGCAGGTTGTCACATTTGCGAAACCCCCCTCCCTCCTGGCGTGACATCACATATTTTTCAATTATATATTTAGAAATAATTAAATTAAAACAGCAGTTTTACAATTTAGTAATATTTTTAAAACTTTTGTTTACATGCGTATAAATTTCGCGTTTTAATATTTTAGATTTTGACATGTGACGTCACAAAGCTTTTGACCCCCCCCCTGCTCTTTGTCACATAAGGTCACATAACCCCCCCCCCTTAACGTGAGACGTAAAACAGTGCTGGTACAATAAAAAAGAGTGCGGGACGATCGGTCACGCGGTTCACGTAAATGTTTTAATTCTTGGAAACGATAATTTCGCGAATGTCGTGTATTTATTAAAGGGAGTGTTGTTAATTTTAAAACAGACTGCAGGTACCTACGCAAAAACGTAGAAACGATGGATTTATATAGCTAGCATTGTTAATTGAAATAAAATTGTTAATAAGATGGCGGTAAAATAGCACATTAATATTGCTTCAAAGGAAGTTGTAATTGTGACAAATCCAAAGAGTGTGTTGCACATGCTCAATTTTTACTGAATTTTCCAATATTTTCTAAAAATATACTTCACTTTCTTATTTTAATATTGTTTAGAATATGTACAGATGTACATTATGATAATCATCCCATATTAATAATATGCTGCCAAAATTTAAGATGCTTCATTTTCATGCTCCTCTCTGCATAAATATCATCATAATGTTTTCAGTCTGAGGACTGGTTGGACCCCACACATCTTCGCATTTCTCGAAAACAGTAATTTAGGCATCTCTACCCCTCTTAACTCCTAATTATTCTAATTAGTCCTTTCTGTCTGAGAAGATGTTCTACTAACCTATCTCCCCTATTTCTTATTAATTTCCATAACTGTTCTGACTCCGTCATTATCTACTTTATTGTAGGTAACTATACAATTATCTTTAGCTGCTTTTCACTTTTTCCCATTGGTGTATCAATTCGGTTCTCCGTACAGTAATAATTGTGCAACACAAAGCAAAAAAGAAGCTATTGGTTTCCTGACAAAATAGCTTAATGTGTGTACGTTTTGCCGACAAAGCCACCTCCGATCGCAGATACGAGACACGAGTTTTTGTTGCACAAACTTTGGAACCTACTAAATGCTTCACAAACGCTCAATCCTAACAATAATAACGCCGGAGGTACTGTTCACTGAATAGGAATTGGTTCGCATCCTTCTGAAGGAGGTCTGACAAATTAATGGATGTGTTGGCAGAGAAAGAGAAACACGAGAACCTAATATCCTTATATACAGCAAAAATACCCGTTCGTTCAGGCGTTCTATTGCCAATTTCATGCGGTTGTTCGGTCACAATATAATAACAATACCTAAACACATACAGGTATACATGGTATTTACTCGACCGGAAGTTTTAACCCTCCCTGAAAGATTTTTATTAAATAATTAATTGAAGATCGATCAATAAAAGAAAAAGTCGTTTTCTTATGCCATTCATAATGTTATGCATGTACTAAGATTTCAGATTTTCGCTTCGAGAATTCTCTAGAAAATTGTGATTAGTCGAGACTCAACGCCTCGAGAACTCAAGAAATCAATTCCCTGCGTTAGGTAACTAAAATTTGATTTCTTTGTCGATTATGTTGCGGGTCACTGGTTTAGTTTTACAATTACTTAAAAAAATAGCATTCAAATTAATTATGATTTATTTAATTGAAAGACTGTGATGTTATTAACATAATAGTTTATAAATATAAAAGGCATTTTTAGTTTAAGTTAATAGCAAAATGTTTGCTTTTATAGTTATCTATATATATATGTACTAATAATTTTGTTGATTTAATAATATATATAAAAAAAGCACAGGCAAAGTATTGTAGTATTACGTATATGAAATGNGATTACTATACATCTATTAAAAAACCATAATGGCCGACATCAGTAACAATGCGACAACAATTGAAAAAGAATGATGGCCGACAACTGCAACAATTAAAAAAGAATGATGGCCGACACTACGTCATAGAAGAGTAATAAAAATGGCCGGGGGCAGGGGAAGAACTATTTTTACTAATTATTTTTTATTTAATTAAAGACTGTTGTTCATTTGGGAACTGGTAGGGCCCAATAATTATAAAAAAAGTTAAGTACTACCCTACTCTATCTTTTATATAGGCCAGCCGAGTATAGTTTGTTTAATTTATTGTTAGTTGTTGATTTGTTAATTAATAATTGCAATTTGTGGTAACTAAAAATTTACCATTTGATTTAATTGATCTCCTTTATCAGTTTCATTTGTAAAAAGCCAAAATTTGAAAATCAAATCGTTGAAAAACCTGAAACCCTAATCTGATGCTATTTGTGGAAACACTACGTAATTTCTGAAACATATACATACATTTGTACTTAGATAAGAAACTTTCCTTTTTTCTAAAAGGCATCCTAATACGTACGTGGTTTACGCTTTACGTTAATAAAATCGGTATAGCTTTTGATCCAGAAATGTATTCTTTTTCTTCTTAATAAAAAGAAGCACTGCTTCATTATTGTGTTCCGTCTCACTAACGTACCATAAAACCAAAACCTTTTTAGAACAATGCCGAATGCCGGTTTGCCACGGTTTTTGAATTACCGAAATAGGCGAGTTACCAAATTGAGCGTGGGAATTATTTACTACTTTCTTCTTTTATCGGAATTCAATACAGCACAGCACACCTGGATCTTTATCGTGCAAGTAAGTATAATATAATTGCGGAAGTCGACAGGATCAATAAATATGCAAAATATTAGTATTAGTTGCTACTGCTAATAAATAAAGGACAACCTCAAATAGTAACACCTGTGGACGAACGGAAACAAATTAATTTCAATGTCAACGTGATAACAATGTTATATTACGTAGAAATTGGTCATTCAAATAATGAGCTCAAAACAATCTAATGGATCCATAACATAGGGTGGATAATTCATTCCTTGGTGAAAGATTCCACCATCAATCAAAAGTCTATTCGTTGACTGGTAAAAATTTTTTAGGCTACTTGGACTGATTGTTGATTTACGAAGAAATATGTAAGTTATGTTACACTTACATCTAGGGTTGCCACCTTTTCTGGCTTTACGTAAAGTATTTCTCGACTAAAAGGTTAAAAAAAAAATACTCGGCATAAAAATAAAGTATTTTATTTTTTGTTTTTAAAAACATATTTTTTGTTACACCTAGCCAGCCAGTAACAAATTGCTGTCGCTCTTAAATACATTAATAGCCTCTAAACATGGCAAACAAAGATTTAAGTAAACTAAAAGTCCATTTTTAGTTAGTTTTAATGAAGCTTTATTCCTTTGCGTTCATAACAGAGAATACTCTTTCTGTAAATGCTGAAGTGGCCGGAACGGAATGCAAAAGTGACACTACTTTGAACAGATTTGGGAAATCAGGTTGTTTCGTAAATATGTCTTGCCATTTTTCTGTGCAATATTATTGAAATAAAAGTACTCTGAATTTGGAATAATCGCTTACAAAATTACGATGTTTACTGAAGGCCTTAAATAAAGTATTTTTGCGTACTTTATGTGTCTTGTAAAGTATAACGTACGCACAGTCGAAATAGTGTACAATACTTTATAATTATGTACGGGTGGCTACCCTACTTACATCTCTTAAAAGTAATAAACAAGATCCTGTGCTCCTACTGAAAAGTTTATGTAAGGGAAACAGCCAAGACAGTCACCCAACGATTTAAAGAACACCAAAGTAAAGCCAAATTAAAACAACCCATTTTGATATACTATCAGATTCCATATCAATCGTAATCTTCGAATACTTTTCATACTTCATTGGAAATTGCCACAAAGCATTAGAGATCTCGAAATACCTCAATAATCTAAAAAGGATGTAATAGGTGCAAGATCAACCAAATTTGGCAGAACCTGTCGTACCTCAACCCTTGACTGCCCCACCGAAGAAACAACTCGTTCAGACCTGAGAGCATTGGTTTAGGTTTCAATGAAAACCTTCATCAGATATTAATGAAACCTTATAAGGATATGGAACTGGTCACCAACCCTACTAAATGGTACCACGTTTAGAACGTAATAAATATGCAAGTAATTATTGATACTTAATTTTCCATTTGTAAAAAGATCATCAATAAATAAGCCTGTTTAATTGGTCCAGTGTTACTGAAAGAAAATTTACTGACGCATATCATGAGGATTCTTTGAATGGATCAAAAATATCACACCATCAATGGTTCCTTTTGGTCGTTTAGTAGCGTTCCCAACAGAAGCGTTTTTGTTACGCCAAGTCCATAACTGGAAGAAATATGCGTATATAGATGCAGGTACAGGTAATGTATGGATTTTCTATATATACATGTATACATATATAACAGTCGGCAAGAAAGACACTGTATATGTAATACAATGTGGACTGACCATGGCAATGGCGCCACTGTGTCGGCTAGATGCATACTCAGGTGCAGTTCTTCGGCCTGTTTCTCGTTCCCACGTGTGTTGTTCTCTTGTTGGTTGGTTATTCGTTCAACCACCCACGGAAAGCGGACACTTGGGCCCGCCAACTCCAAACTCTGCACGTTATTACATGCAGGCATTTATACCGTGTACTTTCGCGGTGTGCTGCTTGGACATCTCTTGCCTTTTATGTTACAGCGAGTCCAAATTTGCAATCACTCATTCCTGTTATTGTATTATTATTTATTCGCTCAATCCGGTGAAAGTGTAGTATCGCAATTCAATTTGAGAATTGAGATCAACAAAAGAAGTGACACAGATGGTATCTGGTTTTGGTATATTGATATCTGCTGCTATACGCGGAAATTATATGGACTTGCATTTAAAAATCTCCTACGGTTGGATTGATGATTTATCGAGACAGGTGTTCTGGCAAGATCTAACAAGATCGAAATCGCGATCCATGCCTCGTGGTTTCAGAAAATTACTGACCAAGAACTTATATTGATCGTAACAGAGATAGTCTAATGATATTCATTCAGCAATGATTTGGGAATCCAATCAAACTAAGATAACTATTTACAAGACTATTTATAGTATTAACTCTTTAGCATTGCCTTTGAAGAGTTTTCTATAACTATCTCTATGACTATTTCGTTTTTCCACATTTGTGATAACGAAATTCAGTTTTGATTTTCATCATGAAAAATGTCGTTTTACAGTTAGAATTGATGGAAGACTAGCTAAACTCTCAACCTATCACCCTCAGACTGGATAGATACTCCTCACTAATCCGCTAAATCTAAATAATGCACAAAAGTCCAGTATCTTGAGGATCTCCACTATTAAGAGATAAAAATAATACAAAATCCAGTTTTTTGTTCTGGGCAACCCTCTGTTTAGAGTTGTAAAGAACATTAAGAGAAAACTCTGATAATAACATTCATCACTGCATTTGTCACTACCTCAGTAACTGATCTCTTAAACTTTCTCTCGGACTTTAACAATTGTCATAAGAAACGAAAGAACTAAGGGTAGTATAGAGGTAAATAAAAGCCTAATAGTTTTATTTCTTTAACATTACAAAATACTTCATATTTCACCAACCAGAATTTCAGTGCGGCAATTAATGTTATCCTTATTTAATTTTTAGTTGTCGACGAAGAAAAATGGGATCATAACATCCAACATCGTTTCAACATCATTTCTATAGTTTTATTTTGTAATTTATTTAATCTTATGCTAAAAAGTTCCTCAGCATGTTTGAAATGAAGCGGATATAAAAGAATACTTCAATTGTTATCATGCCTTGCTCCTCCACCAAAAATATCTATTAGAAAATAAACATGATTTTTAATATTAACTGACTCAAATTAAATTAATATAAACACCAAAACCTAGTAAAGACTATTTTCGAAATGAATTTTGAGTCTACCATAGGGACAAATTTGAAATACAACCAGCTACCGCGTGTGCAGTCCTGAAGTCCTGATCCTGGAAATTAGAGCACCGCGGCATCGGGTGTCAGAGCATTATCGAAGCAAAGGCGCTCGTGTCTTATTAAAATACATAAACAAAAATGCTAGTTATTGTTTTCACTATAATTCAGTGGTTTCCAACCTTTTTGTACCTGCGCCCCCTTTTAAAAAAACAAATTGTTGCGCCCCCTTAATTTTTCTAACAATCTAATTTCATAATTACTCAACTGATATTATAATTTATTTAATGGGCCACAAAATAATATACAATATTATGTAAAAATATACATAAAAAAATAATTATTTATTATAAGAAATAAAAATTTTCGCGGCGAGGATTGTGGATTACGTATACCTATTTTGCTGATTTATTTTTTTGACACCTATTCGACACTTTTGGTTTGTATTCGAAAATGATATTTTGGAAACAGCTCATTCCCCCCTTGCAGCAGTCTCTAAAGTCTCTAGGGGGGCGCGCCCCACAGGTTGGAAACCACTGCTTTAATTTATGAAAAATTATTATCTACCTTTTATTGGCGAAATTGGAAAAATTCAGTTGTACACTGCATTAAAATAGGATAGTGATTCAATGACTAAATGGCCATAAAGAAAAACCTTCAAAGGGGTGGTTGTTTATAAACAGATAAAAAATTGACCGAAATAGAAAACTTCTCCTATAGCTTGGGCTTCTGTGATTTGTTTGTAGAGTTATTTATTTTTTATTCCAGATTTTCTAGAGCAGAGTAACGGCAACAATCTACATCATGCAAATATAGATGATAAATGTAGTATACGCCTCCGTTCTCTTTTACTTACTTATCTGAAGTGGCCAATATTAATAAGTTTTAGAGATCGTTAATACCTTTAACGGTCGTAACGATCACGAATAATAACACGCGCACGTGTTCAAGTACAGCAAAACTGAAGAGCAAAATTCTTCCATTCATCACAGCACTAAATAATTATGTATAATCAGAATGTATGCAGGATGTCATAAACGATATTTGTTTGTTTAGTATGCGGTATCTGTTACTGATTGTTTTCATACAAAATATAAATTAACACCAAATTGGATATAATTAATTTTAGATTCAACGGGTGCGAACATAGACGATGGGCGCGGCGGAAAAGAAGAGGTTAGAAGCATGTAGTGTTACAGGCGAATAATGAGGATACCGTGGATAGAGAAGGTTAGAAATGAAGAGGTATTAGAAGGAATAGGAGAACAGAGGACTTTATGGGAGTCAATAAAAAAATAGGCGAGATAGGTTGGTAGGATACCTTCTCAGGCATGAAGGTCTAGTCAGAGACATAGTAGAGGCAGAAGCAGGAGTTAGAAGGGGTAGAGTTAGACTTAGATTAGATCATTGTTCACAAATAGTTAAGGATGTGGGATGTTCTACTTTTAGGACCAATCTTAGGACTGACGACCTTATGTTGAAATTATATTTAGTTGAATTTTATTTGATAGTTTAAGATGCTTCATAATAAATTCACCACAACTAATTGAGAAGTGAACATAGGGATATTCCATACAATTATTGAAGAAAGAAAAATTGACCATAAAATATTCGAAGTAAACGTATTAAATTTAGAAGACAACGTGATATTAGAAGAATATATAAAGGTTAACGATAATTACGAGGGTGGATTGATAAGTTTCCGGCCTAACCAAGAGATGACGCCACTAGGCCTACCTTGAGGTGACATTCTATAGTACCATCCTTGNTTTTATTTGATAGTTTAAGATGCTTCATCATAAATTCACTACAACTAGTTGAGAAGTGAACATAGGGATATTCCATACAATTATTGAAGAAAGAAAAATTGACCATAAAATATTCGAAGTAAACGTATTAAATTTAGAAGACAACGTGATATTAGAAGAATATATAAAGGTTAACGATAATTATATCGAATATTCAAAACATAGAATAAAGAATTACAATGGAGAGATGGAAGAAGGAAAGGAAAAATTTATTAATGAAATGATTGACAATCAAGGTTGAAACTAGAAATAGGTAGAAGTGTATGGAAAGAGCTAGAAAATTTAACTAAACCAGAGACGAAATGTTGGTGTTGGTTTTACATTGGATTAAATAAAACCTCACAACCCGTTCTGTCTCTAGGGGAATAAGATGAAAATAATATCATATTTTCTAATGTACTAAAAAAAGGGTGCTTCTGAAACCAATTACTTATATATTTATTCGTTTAAGGTTTAGTGAAAACGTAATTAACTTTATGAAACTAATTAACAAATCGTCGTATGTTAAACAATTGTTTTGCGTATGCTGCAGTGACACCTCTCCGATTGCTGTCCAAGCACTTCTTGAGTTATTTATTAATCAAATAGAATTAACCGGCACCATCATCATATTTCACTTATAATAAGAAGCCTTGACGGATTCTTGTCTCTTGTGCAGTAATAACTTCATTACAGCAAACAAGGTCCCTATTTTTAAATGGACCTATGGGTTGTACCGCGGACGTTTACAGACAAAACAGATGTGACACCTTTAAGTCTCATTGTAATGCGTCGCCACGACTTGTTATTTTTTATTAAATACCCCAAGAGGACGAAGAGACGTGGAGGTATGCAAGCAAACGGCTCGAATGGCGCGATGTTAAAAAGGGTGCACATCAACTCCCGTCTCTAATCAAGCAATTGCACATTTGTTCAATGTATAGTGTACATGTATGTTCAAAATTAAGTGATTTTTCGAAAAACAAATACAAACCTGTCCAGTACTTGTAAATTCGGACGAAAAAGAAAGTTTTAACGATAATAACGAGGCAGAAAATCTTGAGTAGAGATAAAGGGTGAAACAATTTGGATGAAAAAGAAAAAAAAAAGAATTATTTGCAACCTTATTACCTTTCACTCATGGGTTCTTTGCTAAAATGACCGATACATTCATAAGTCATAAGAGAAAAATGAATCTCGGAGAACAATTTGAAACCCTATGATGGCATCATTAAATCGTGATGACGATGTAACTTAAAAAACCCTTTTACCTAACTATTAAGTTACATAAGTAGGTCTTTCGTCCAAATAGCATAAATTGCTTCTTCATCAACTATAAAGGCTACATCTGAATGTTTTTATGCTAAATGCGTTACCAGAATAGGATTGTATGGTTCATGTGTGGAAATTTGGGGTGGAAAACTTGCGATTTCCATTTTCGACTTTTTACTATAATCAACGGAACGTATTTCCATTAGCAGAAATATAAATCCGGAACCCGAACCACTTCGGAATGAGCGGAAGATAGATAATCCATTAAATGTTGCGGTGCAACTCATCCCAGCACCAAGCAGATATAGCGATCTGAATAAATTTTCTGTGTTCAGGAATATTTATGGTATTTGGCAGTCTAAAGAACAGAGAATTTTATACTAACTGCTGAATATTGATTACAATTTACATTGGAATTGTGAGGTTGACTTTTTTTTATCGATACCAATACATATGTAATATAAAAGTATAATTCTATTGCGTGTTCATGAGTGCCTAAACTTATTTTTCGTAAATACGTCTTAAAAGCAATGTTTGATGGCGGGTGGAATATAAGTGATCCTCAAGAAGATCTCAAGTGAGTGAGTGAGTCCGTCTTAAAAGATCCAGTTTTTAAGAAAACTTGGTCGCCGTCACCGTCGTCGTGATCGCGTCGGTTGCACACGTGCATCAGATGGACCGAACGGCCACAGCAGCATCGTGTCGGCACAGTTAGCATCTAACCAGTGCTGCACACCTGCATTTTCACAATAAAACCATATCGGCAGACACCTGAGATTTCAGCTCCGCGTTCTTTCGTTGCAACGAGGAATCCAGGCCCAGTCACTTGTAATTTCGTGAATATGATGTCGAAAATTTACGGTACGGTCAAAATGGCATGCAAAAAAGACGACCGTTTGCGACGACGCGCATCGTATGTTCGCTATGTTACCGGGGCCTTTTTTATTCCCAAGGCCTGACCATTAACTGGATCCCGCGGTCAACTTGTAATCCGTATTAGGGATTCAAAGCAGTTGCGCTGAAGAACTGAAATTCATTTAACAGTCTTGAAACATTCGCCAATACATTGGGACTTGAGTACGAGAATCGTAAAAGAATTTCGTTCTCTCAAATATGGCAACTAATACACCTGGTTTCTAAAGGATATGATGTATGTTTGATGAATTGGCAATAGTGGGGTAGATACAAGTATAAACTATTACAAAAATAGTTCGTTTAACTCTTAAAATTTGTAACATGTCAATGGAGATTACATAAGGAACGAATTACTATTTTTAAATGATAATTTTGCAGTTAGATTGCTATACTGTAGCTAGTTCTCATGTGAGAGATGGACTTGCGTTCTTATTGTACCTAAGCCGGATTATCCTCGCTTTGTTCAGGAAAAATTAGTTATCATTTGAGAACGTTCTCAAACCCTGTAGATGTAGAGCATTCACGAAAAATCTGTAATGTTCTGACCATCAGACGTCGGAACTCAATTAATACTTTTCCTGACTCTCTATATGGAGTCCTTTGGGACGACAGTGTTTTAAACCCCTATACTTCTGAAGCTAACCCTTGCAGCTGAAGACCAAAACCTTCTTCATGGAGGGGGGTTGGAAAGCTATCATACCATATATAACCTTCATGAAGCTGCAGGATTTTTATATATACTGAATATTGATTACGAAAGCATTGACTCGTCTGTTAACCATATCCCTCCCTTTACATCCAGAAATGGAACAAACAGACCTAGAAATGTAGAAATCAATTAATGAATGGAGTTTTATCTCAGAGCAATCCGAAGCCATGATTCATATGAGAATCTGTACTACCTCTAATGGGAATCCATTCCAGTCCTTAATTTTAGAATATGCATATTATAAAATTCATAACATAGGGTATTTCAAAAAAGAGCAAAACGTAGAGTTCGAACAAAAATTCACAATATTTTATTTCAAAAGAACACTATCAAAGTTTCGAATAATAATAGAAAAATTTGTGATATCAAATATCCAATAAAACGTAATTTTGCTCAATAGAGTCGAATGATTTGCTGGTTCTAGTTTACACAGCCTGCATATTTTCTGCTCTTTCCTTTTCCAGTTAAAAATCTATAAAGAAACCTTTTAACGTTTCGCTTACATTCGTACTTACAGATTAGATTAAGTTAGATCGTTTCGGTCAGCGAATCGTAAAAAAAGAATTCATTAATTCAAAGTTTCAGAAGATTCCAGGAAATGCTAACTACCAGCCATGGCGAAACCTCGAAACTTCAATCCAAAAATTAGAAATATAGTGGGTACCGAGTAACTGGGTAACCGCAAGGTAACTGTGGGGCCCAATTGACCTTTTTTATTCCGATCTCGGCGTCTTCTGTTGCTCGTTACCGTATGCTCGCGCGAAGACGAACTCAAATTTAAATTAGACTGCCCACGACGACTGCGACAGTAAATCACAAAAGCTATCTCGGTTAGGGACAGGTGGCCATTAAAGCTTCTTTGGCCATTTGTTGCAGCTTATATCTCCGCGATTTAGCCACACATCAATCACACTGCCGTTCTTGCATAAATGTATTGAACCAAATAATAAATATTCAGTTTCCGTTCGCCGGATGTTCATCGACCGACCTGCTATACCTTCTCGATAGCCACATTACGCCAAGGCGACAGATTTTGTGGCATTAATTTATAGAAACATGCATAATAAAATCAATTAATTCTCTTATCTGTAAACAAAACTAATAATGGGTACAAACGACATTATAAGCCAAATTTATTGGTTTTGTTGAAATTGGGAAAATAGCTAATGGAATATAACCAATAAATTCTCAAAGTAGTGTAGCTCACCTTTCACTTATAGAAAATATTGTATAATACACATATACATAGATAATTAACTGCATACTTTTTTAATGCATCTTTCCTTTGTCTGAAGTTTCTTAGATTCGGATATGGACATTGGAGTTTTCCGGGGTTTTTGGCCATGGTTTGGGTTGGTAGAATTATCAATCAACTTAGACTATGGTTGAATTTTGAACCAACCTGGAGCATAGTCAACAAACCCAGAAACTTCAATGTCCATATTGACCCCGGCCATGAATGCCCACAACAACTAATTTTTGAGATTCGTCATTACAGACGAATGTTATCTATAGTAAAGTAGTAAAATGAGTCATCTCATTTACGGTAAACTAAGTTCTCGAATATTATCACACACATAATCAAGAAGTTTGATTTTAGAAAAGGCATCATCATTATCATCACAGGGTTTTTGATCCAACGACTAATTGGACACACTTCCCCAATCCTTCCTATCCTGAGCTAGTCTTCCATTTTCTCAAAATTGGAACATATGTATTACTTCCTTAATATTTAACGCACAGTAGCCCCTCTTTACTCCTATTCCTGAATGTAGGTCTTCAATTAACCCGTAATGTTTCAGAAGGTGTCTTGTCGTACCACCCTTTGTTCACCTACTCTTTCTAATAGTTCTACAATTATGACCTCTGTCCACGATCCTGCCGTTCACATTTCTCATTTCGTACAGGGACGTGCTCCAAACATATTAGATAACATTTTTAATACGACTACAGAAATAATTTTTTCCTTTTTCTTACTTTGTATCTCTCCATCTTGATCTTGATCTTGTGTTATATGACTTCGTAGATACCGAAAATCCGTCGCTTCTTCCAGTTTTTCGTCTCTGATGTGCAATTTCTATGTTCTGTAAACATTTTGCTATACCTGTGTAAGTTTATATCCTCCTAAGGTAAAACGTTCACGTTTCTTTAAACTTCAAATATTGTTTTTGTTTTCTATCTCTACTAAAACATGAATCCCGAATTTACATTAACTAGAGAAATTATTAATCATATGTTTTTGGTATGTATTATTATACATTATTGTCTCATATACATAGGAAAAAAATGTAAACCAAAAAATTGAATATAAAGATCATTAAATAATCTTGAATTTCAAAAACGTGTGCTACATGTTGATATTTTGATATGAGCCATTCTTTTGTTGAATAAATGAATTCAAAGGAAAATTGCCAATTTAAAATAATCGGATACAAAAAGCGCCCGTTACCGCGTAATATGCGATCCATAAATTACCCCTATCGCCGAAATATCTGGTGAGACGGTCGGCAGAGAGTCGTTGGGACGGATTCCTTAAATAATAAGCCGAGCTCATAAATCATGCTCAATTATTTTATCGGTTCGGTTGCCACAGCGCAGGTACCATTTAAGGGAATACATTCACGATACCACAGTCGACCAAGAATTGAAAAGTCGCAACAAGAAGAACATCATCTCATCTTGATGAACACACGCAAACGTTCCCTACTAGCGCGCGGTAATTTTAAGCACGTGCGACAGTGGCGACTATTTAGGAGCAGTAGGTGAAGAACCTCTTCTGGATTCTATATCTCTTGAAAAATAAACTTATTTTCTGTTACAATTATGTTATGTAATGGCTTTAATATGCGTAATAAATACCCAAGTGAATAGCTAAGCAAAATACCGGCGCATTTCTGTCAGCAAGCCCGAATAGTTTTTAATTAATCGGCCAATCATTGTCTTCGGTAATAGGTCCGGCATTAAAACCATTGAAGAGCCTTATATGGTTGCCAATTGACGGTCAATTATTTTAAAGCGGCATCTATTGGTGGCCCGATTTTAGGCCAATTTGAAAACCCTGTATGGAAAGGAGCAGTTGCAGGACAACGGTGACGTTACTGGCAAATTTGCAGGCCTATCACTCCCTAAAAATCGAATCCGGCAATTGAAACTATTCGAAACTGTCGGATAATCCGACATAATTTCATATCTGTAACCGTATCTGAAACCAGTATAATATCATTCATACATCCGTATCCATATCCAAATCCGAAATTTCATATCCTTAACATCCCTGGTTTTGGGCATGCACAATTGATAATCAGCAGTGCCAGGCAATTTGAAGCACCACCGGGTAATCCTCCCTCTCCTTCAGCATCTATTTTGGTGGTGGTAGTTGTAGGTACAGTTGGACTTTCAAAATTGGTATTTTCCCTAATAAAACTGTTGCATTTATTTCCTTCTTTCAAGCTACTAACTAGACTAGAGCGGTTGCTGGCAGAACGCCTACGTTTATTCACGACAGATGTTGTAGGGAAAATTGTAAACATAGAAAAGAGATGCCAGGTAGAAATTGCAGCGGACACTATTAAAGATAAAGGAACAACATTACACCAATTGATGTGTAACAGAAAGAGATGCAGACAAGTAGAATTCGAGAATGTTGTCAGAATCGGATACTAAAGTTCAACATTTTCAGGAATTTAGGAAAGCAAAGGCGCTTGTTAAAAAATATAATTTCAACCAGGCAGTTATAAAGCCGACCCTGACCTTTTGCATACCTAAGTAACCTCTTACCTCTGCATCACATTCGGTTTTCTCTTTTCACTTTGTCTGCAAAACTCATGAAGCGTTTCCTAACTTAACAAGGACGTGTTGGAAACGCAAATGACTATACAGTTCCAAGTGGAAAAAAGAAAGAACACGTCCATTCTCATAGATAATTTATTGCGGGTTATGCCAAATTTAAAAGTCCCGACTATAATTAATTATTTGTTCCGATATCGGCGCGGGGATACCTATCTATCAATATACCTGCGCTTAACTTGAAACATTCATATTGTTCGACTCATTCCGATATACCTAATTCTAAATTTACTTTTACTAAAAAAATTATTGATCATTACAAGCAAAAATTTTGGAATGGCTAAGCGAAAATGCATTTTATCGCGTAGTCTAAACACACCTTTAAAATCGTGGTTAGAATTCGGTCTTGGCTAAGGGGGACTAAATCGACTACGTGTATATATCGTACGGTTTTATAGCGAAGTTTTATGTCCGAATCCGATGAGGTATTCAAGCGGAAATTGAAATTAATGAAGTAATGGGACGTACCGATAATTGTAAGGCATGCAAGTGGTTACTTTTTTCAACCAGAATACTTTAAAACGACTTCTTTGCCTTCTATTCTTTGCTTTAACATTAATACCGCCGCAACTGCGAACAAGCGCCTGGTAGACTCACTTAACAGCCGTTTTTCTGACGACCGAGTCTTTTGATCGGACTTCGGAAGCCGACCGATTGGATCCTTATTAAAATGCCGAGGAAAGTAATTTAAATTTATTTATCGAGATTTCATGGGCTTTTCACATCATTATTTTATACAGGGTGTTTTAAACGACTTTGTGTTTTATTAGATGATGACATAATAAAAACAGTTAAATATTAGTGATCTGCAGGTACATACTTCAAATAAGAAAAAGAAATCTTCATGCTTAATGAATAATAGAACTGATAATTTTCTAGGGGCCACGTACAAGGAATTCATTTTATACGTAGGTAGACGAATAGTTGTGAACGATTTTTTTAAATTTTACCGTGTACATAATAAGTCTTTCGTGCATCGCTTTAAAGCATTCATTGAAATGATGACATACGTGGCAAAATTTTGTATGATCGAAACTCGAAGGAGGAAAAAAAGAGTTGCTCTTTAGGAACTGTTTATATTCTTCTGGTCACTCCACTAACAATATTTAAATGAACTAGTAATGCTAAATATAACTAACCTCTTGAAGTGTTGGATTTAAAATCCTTACATGTATTATAAAGTTTCAAATAAAGTCAATATTACACTGAAAATATTCGAAATTTAAACTAAGTATCGCCAATGAGTTAGATCGATTGATGCTGCATCCTGTATCAAATCGCTGCTAATATATGTATGTATGTATTTGTCGTAAGAATATGTCACCTATTCAGGACGCCATTAGAGTAAGTAAGTAAAATACACGTGTTATTCTGCTTCTAGAATGTCCCTAATTAAGCCCTTCATGGTTCAGTTGGCAATACAGTTGTGCCCTTCTCCTTCTTCTTCAAGTGCCATGCCCCCCTCAGAACATCAGCAATCAGTTGCATGATCTTTAATTTGTCCGCAGCAAACCTAAACAGTACCGTGGTGCTCACTCTGTACCACTGGGGAAGATTTTTGGGCCAAGATGTTCTTCGACGACCAGGATTACACTTTACCTCTATTGTTCCTTGTATAACTATATGGAGCAATTCCTATTTTGAATTTTGAACAAAATATTTCAGCTTTCATTGTTTTATGGTATTGAATACCTCTCTTTCTTTGTTTATATGATGTAGAACAACTTCATTCGTCACCCTTTCATCCATGATATCCACAACATTCTTCAGTAGATCCACATTTTGAGGGCCTCAATCTTTTTGCACATTGCTTCTGTGAGGATCCATCCTTCCATCCCGTAGAACAATATGCTGAAAACATTGTAACGCAACAAGCGCATTCTTAAAGGTTTTGGTTAACACTTTTTGTATATCTTTCAATGATGTTCTCGCTTGCTCTATTCTACTTTTGATTTCTAGAGTTACAGTTACAGTTCTTGGGCATGGCTTATACTGTATTTTCAGGGTTACGGATGAGTCTAATGTGTTGTTGGGATGTTGGTTTCATGTACATGTAGTGACTGTAATCTCTCAATAATTGTACAGTACTTAGATGCAGGTACGTATTGCACAACAACTCAACTTATAGTACAAAACATACATAAATATGTGCCGTAACTACACAGCTTCGTAAGCATTAAATTGATTAATGCGGCGGTAGTGACAAGAAGTCCATGTATGACTGGATAGAGTGAATGAGTAGCCAACATACCGGTACCGGTTTCTATGAAGTGTCACGTCTCACAGGTCTCAGGCATTGTTTTCAAGCGACTGGAAGGCGCCAGTTGTACCTGACTGTCGCGCATTTAGCATAGCAATTAGCTTCTTGTAAATCATACCTAGATACATAGTCATTCATGTTGATCTCGACTGTTGGCCAACTAACGGCAGTCAATGGGCAAACGAAACACTACTCGTAGTGTTGCTACATGTACATACATATAGCCCGAAACTTCTTGTCGTCAGTTTTAATATGATGTAGGTACTTATGTAGTATCACATGCCTCCGTGTGTGCAGTCTGCTAATTTTTTGACCCGAGGCATTAAAATTAAAAAAAAAAAAGCAAAGCCAAGCTTTTGTTACAATCAAGAAATATACCGATCTCTCATTGAATTCCACAATCTTTTTTTAACTTTTAAAATGATACCTTGACTCTTATAGTTGTCTCTCTTTATTTTTGTTTTTTGATTTGACGAGCATATACACAGTGTTATATTTTTTCCTTTGTGTGATCTGTAAACTGCAGAGATGTGATTTATTTGAAATACTTGCGTTTCAAATGCAAATACAAAATAAAAAATACCTATTTTTATCTTGCATTTAAATACTTTATTGAGAAAAGCATTTTGTTTTTTATTAGAAGCTTAAATAGGAGACATAGAGACGTTCCATGAATGCCTTCTAATTCTTTAATTGAAGAGAGTCCAAAAAACTCTAAACTCCTTAGAAATTGATAATCTAAAATATTGGATCGATATTGTTTTCCGAGTTCAATGTCATGATCCACGGAATTTTGAAGTTCCAAATTGATATCAGCACCTGCCGAATCACCACTAATCGTACCTTTAGCAAGAAACTACGAAATTCTATGAATTACGACAAAACAGCCCGCAAAACGATATCGAATTGATATACGCCAGCTGTGTAAAACTAAAAACCATGAGATATTGTGGTGTGCTAATAAATGTATATAATCCAAAATTCTTAGAAAACGTTTCGAAAAACTTCACTTATTAGATGAACCCAAACCTAAAGAAACTATGGATTCCATATATACTTCTCTTATTACAATGTGTAAAAGATCGGAAACAAAATGGGGTTGTAAATATTTTGATATAAAATGATTGATATTGATTTTACATCAATAAAATTATTTGCAACCCCATTTTGGCTCTGATCTTTCACGGTAAACAAATTATTTTGGCATCAGTGTCTTTTTCCCAATTAAAACAGGTGACAAAGGTATATACGGAAGCATATACAAGAATTATTTGTTGCTAGACTGAAAAAATTATAACATAAAAACAGAAAAACTATATCTCAATCACTTCAAACAGAAAAACAGTCTAGAAAAACTCCAGTATTTAAAAAATAAGAAAATGCCTGCAAGTTTTTTTTAAAAAACATATTATACTTAAGTGAATGTAGAAAATTAAATAGGTATTATAAAAAAAAGTATTCATTTGAAAAAAGTATTTTGAAAATATGTATTTTGCATTTAGCATTTAAAATACAAAAGGGAAATATATTTTGTTTTGTACATTTGAAACAACAAATCAAAAAAGTATTTCTATTCTGTATTTAAATACTTATTGTATGCCTACTCATGTGCACCATTTGCAGTTTCTGTATCTATCAGATCGATTCATGGATCAATGTCAGGGCTTGAAAACTTTTAAGACCTTTATATTCAGAATTTGTACTCATTTAATTTTTTGGCAAAAAAGGGTAAGACATTACTATTACAGTATCATAAGGTGCTGGTTTGAAGAATAACGAATGCCAAAAATGGTTTGAAACAATTCGTAAAAACACAAAATACGATTAAAGAATAAATCACTTCATTTTTCAAATTCTGCCTTCACCAATGAACATTCTACATTTGTAATTTGTAGTACAGTGAACCACCCAAATACGTCTTCCAGGCTGTCCTTTATAATAGAATATTCGTTGAATAAATCAGCAGTTAGCACCTCTTTTCTTTTCTCGTTGAATAGTTAATAGGTAGCCCACATGTTTTATTACAATAAGCAGTTGACCAAACCAATTCGGGCAAAGACAGCGAACCTACTCATTCAAATTAAATTTGATGCTTCATGTTTTGCAAATTCGGTGGGGTCAATAAATTTTGAAAATGTAGATGCCAAAACGAAATTATCTTCATTTAGATGCATGTATAATACATACATGTGTGGTGATATCGTATAAAGAAAGGAAAACCGCGTTCCTCTTCTAAAAACCTTATGGTATAGGTGCATTGAATTATCTTATTTAAAGAATAGGATATTTAATATTGTAGAATTTATTAGACATATTAAATTTAGAATGTTATTTTACTGTAAAAATAATAACTAGACTTTTTTGGAGATCAAAAAATTGAGTATCGAAAATTATACTTTTCTTGAGTAAAGACATTTGAGCGTCACCAATGTTTTTATTAACTTATATAAATAAAATTTAAATGCACCCCTTTTTCTTTCAAAATTAAATCGAGGTTCTATCTATCCTTTCAGGAGTGAATTAATGTGTAAATTTCTGTTCTTTTGTTACAGATTTTTAGACCGTCGAAGTTTTGTTCCACGAAAGTTAGGTAATCTATACTAAAGATGGCAACACGATGGTGAGTCTTGATTAAATTGTACCTTTTTCTAGCTACTGTGCGTTTCATTTCAAGTAACATATTTCTTATTAGAAAAAATTATTTCTTGATTGATTTTATACTTTTTTGTCAGCGAAATCAGTTATAGACATATTTATTTACACAATAGGAACAAAATATGTATTATTTTTTCCAAAATTTTAAACATATTCATCATACACGTTAAAGACAACTAAGAATGTATCAAATACAAAACCAGGGATTTACAGTAGTGGCGCAATAACTTTTAAGACCAATGAGCATTCGTTTCCAAAACCGAAAATTCAGTTTGTTCACGCTACACGAACATATGAACGTCTAGCACAAAGCTGGTCACATTATGCGGGGTTTCCATTGTGCGATTTTCGCATTATTGAGACTCCAAATTAATAAAAAGGTTTGTAAGTTTTTTAATTTTTATTTTTTTTAACTTTTAAGTACAAAATTACTTTCCATAGGACAATAATATCACAATAATTAGTGGATAATGTACCCACACAATTAACTACACCGTATATATTTACAAGGAAAACCATATAGTACATAATTATTGTAGGTACCAAAACAACAAAATGATAGGAATAAAAAGAACAAATTATAATTTTAAAATAACAATTAATTAGTCCATATATGTAATTAAATCCGTGTGCTAAGTTGAAATCTTTGGTAAAATAAGATAAAAATTAAAAATTTATTTACGCACCACTGTCTAATTTTTGACATTACTTGCTCCTTAAGGTAACTTTTAACAACAATTTTTGTTACTTAAAAATATTTACTGTAACAGAATATTCGGCAAAGTTGTGTGTTAGGAGCAAACAAGAAACAGGATTCTGCTGGTATTTTATACCAACACTAAAATCTACTCACAACCGAAGAGAACAGACAGTTTAGAATACTTCGCTAGATAATTATCATAATTAAATTAGTTAATTAGCAACGCAACCTAATTCTATGGGTTTATAATAGTCACGCAGATGATGATACACTATGTATTAGATTTCTTTCTGCGTGTTTATTTATTCATTAGAAAAATAAAATAATCGGAAGAAATAAATTAATTAAGGAACTTTTTTAAACCAAGTTGCGATTAATTTACTTCTGAAGCAGCAAACCGCATCAAAATAAATTAAAAAAGAATAGAACAAAATTGCACAACAAAAAAGTACATTATGACCGATGATTGAAAACTTAGAAACTTACCTATGTCTTAAGCTTTATACCGAGATTGCTTTTAAGAAAACAATTTTTAAGTGGCAGTGATTATTCTTTCATAAGATAATTTAACAGAAAAAAACTACTTGCACACATGGAAAGTACACAGCAAACTAACAAAATAGAACATTTGACAATGTTTGATAAGTACCAATGTTTGAAGCTGAATCCCATTATAAAAGATCTTGGATTGATTGCACACAAAAGATTGCTTTCCGCTTACTGGTAACAATAATTATGATCCGGTCTATACCATGTCATCATTCTGTAAAATTATTCCTAGGCTAAGTGCCACCAGGGAACAATCGTACAATAGACATTACAAAATTTTCTATTTTATATTTTGATTTTAAAAACTGATGTTAAATGTTCTCAGTTTTTGATACCCTTCTATATATCAGTCTTAACTGATTCGTTTTTATTTGAACGATCTTGAAGAATCTGGTTCAATTAATTAATTTAAACGGAATAACGATATTTAACGTAATACTTTTGTTATTATATATAGTCACAGCCTGAGCCTTGTTTTTTACGATATTAAGTATGCATTAGTAAAGGTCTTCTCCGTTTTCCATATTTCCTAGCAATTCCTTCTTCTCTTCTTTCTTTGAATGGAAAGCTCGTAACTTTGGTGGTTCAAAACATGGCTGAAAAAAAATATATACCTTTACTGATTTGTATCAGATTTGCAGTATAAGTAAAATATCGTTCTGTAGGTATTATTTCAGAAGTAAATTAATTCAACTAAAAAGAATAAATTTTTGAAAACTTACCGTTTCACAGACGTTCATGTTGCAACAATTTTCTATCGTGATCTCGCACTGTTCGGGTGCTTGAGGCCGGTATGTGAGTGGTGTTACATTTTTGTTAACAATTATTCGTTTTTTTATCCGTGGACGGCGCCGTAACTTGCACACGAACGAAGCCAAAACAATAATGAGTACGAACATAACTACCATACAAACTGACAAGACTATGATCGCTGGCTTTTCAGTATATTGCCATATACTTGTTTGTTCCGCAGATTCTTGAACTCTAACCGAGTTGTCGACAATTTTAAAGCTGCCATCCTGGCACCTACAAAAATTAAAACTTGAGATTCATAAAGAAAATAAAATTACGTGGGATGTTTTATATCAGTCACTAACTAAATTTTATGAAGTATAATTATTCTTTTCGTTTATTTTATTCGACTTACTTGCAAAGCATTTCGCTTTCTTCATCCAAAAGGGAACTGGCATGTCTTCTGCTGCAATATAATTCGCAAATTTTAGAGAATTCGGTACTTTCTTGGCACCTTATTCCTGAAAAACCATTTGTACATTTACAGATTGGGGTTGAGGTGCTATTGGCGGCAATACTGCACTTGCCATCGTTCAAACAGAATCCGTCACAAATATTTTTTTGGCATCTTGCTCCCATAAATCCTGGAGGACACTTGCACTGAGGATACGCTAATGAGGTAAAATGACATTCTCCATGCACGCAAAAATTGTAGCACAACGATATCTCGCAATTCGTCCCAGTGTATCCTCTATGACATTGACATCCGCCATCTATAAATTCTCCGCGCTTCAAACACTCATTCGATTCATTTTTTTCCTCATTGGCAAGAAAAAATTCTGTAGTGGTACCTTTGAAATTTTCAATAGCATTATACACATCTTTGCATTCTTCGCGCTGAACGAAACCCGTGTCATGTACTACAACACCTTGGGGAATCGCATCGAACTTGTGGATACATTCTGGAGGACTGTCATCGTGTTTGCTTTTCCTATTTAATTCGTTATTGATGACATCCGTCCAATAAACGTAATCCGAATCAACGGCAACTCCATACGGTTTCTGATGGGTGCCTTCAAACAAAATTTGCCTTTCTGTACCATCCATCTTGGTACTTTCTATACGAAAGTATATTCCTTGTCTGAGGTCTCCCCAATAAATTCTATCATTTTCGTAATCTATTGTTATCCCCGTAGGACTAAAAAGATCATCGCTCACCAAAACTTCTTGTTTCATTGTATTAAGCGATATTCTCGCTACAGAAGGTTTCATGATATTCAAGTTGGTCCAGTATAAATACCTATGAAGTGATGTTAATTGTTAAAAATTTTGCAATATTTATCGTTTGGAAAATATTAATATTCATTTATTTATAATTTTATTGCGGCAAAATTAATAGGCACATCAATACATATTTGTTATGACAACAGGAAGGCAAGTTAAACTAAACATAAACAGCAATACTGATCGCAATTTACTATTCAGTTTCAATTCATATTGTTAACTGAGCCGTTAATAATATAATAAAGCATTCCATTGATAAATTTTAATGCCATTGTCATCCATAAACTCACGTATTGTTCTTTTTTATGGTTTAAAAACGCGTTTAATTTCTAAGAAACCGCATAAAATTTTGTACAATTACCAATGAAGCAAAAATAAAACAAATTACTTCCATTACATAACAAATATAGTGAGTTAATGATAGTATACATAGATGTACAAATGCAGCGTAATTAATAAAAAAAACATTAAAAAGTTTTGGTCAACAATTTATCGAGCCTCCCAAATGTGTATCGCAATTTCGAACTTGTTAGTTCTCATCAGCACACCATGGGTATCGATAAATCGCTAGATAAACCGAGATTGTTCTGTAAAAGCAAGTAGATATTTAACATTTACAGAACAATAAAATGAGATATATATATAGTGCCAATTCCTTGACATTATCTGATTGATTATATTGATTTATCGAAACTATGTACCTATAGAAACTCGTAGGTCACATCTGATAGACTCGAGTCAAGAATTCACGTGTTTTTGATTACCAAAATGTAAAAACGTATAAACTTTATCATGTAACGATGCAATTTCTGTTTTACGATTTATTAAGTATCTATAAATTATTTTTGTCGATTACGTTACCTTTTACATGAGTCAACTGCTATATCATGAGGAATTTCATCTTTAAAATAAAGAAGATTGTTCAATTTGTCGGAAGAATGCTTCAATGAGACATAATTTATACTACGATTATCACTATCAGTCCAATATAAAATATCTGTTAAAGGATCGATAGCTATGCCCTAAAATGAAGCAAAAATGCTTACTAACTCTGATATTTGGAAAAGTAGAATAAATGCATTATCTCCATTATTTTTTTATGGATTAATTAATCGATTGATAATGTAATTATTTACCTGTACATCATCTGGAAGGTCTTTTACAATAGGTACTATCGCAGTTTGCTTGTTGTTTAATTGTATTTTAAAAATGGTGTCGTTTAGTTTCTCCATATTACTAACCAAAAACTGATGGCGGACATAGTCATATGATAAGGCTTTTAATTTGGTGAATTGTTCGACAGCAGTACCTAATAACGAACCGGTGTAATTTAAAAGTTTAATTTCATCACCTACAGCTACTGCCACATCTGAAAAGAAAAAAAAAATAAATGTTAACAAAAAAGGGCATGTTTATTAAAGGGAGTCAAAATGGGTTTAATAACAAGGGTATTGATGTAACAACAATAGCGCTAAAACAATTCATTTTTACGAGTATTTCAAATAATGTTTCATTTTCTGTTAATTAGATAAATTATAATCGTAGTTTTTTCAAAAATAATGAAAAACAAAATTGCATAATTATCTGGGTGCGAAATAATTAATAATTGTGTAACAAACCTCTATGACATTCTTTCCATTGGATTAATTCTGTTAAAATTCAAATAAAACGGCAAATAGAAATTGTTATTAATATTTCCTAGTAAACGGAAGATGTCAGAAATCATCAACGAAAGAATAGGAGAACAGAGGAAGTCAATAATAATTGCGGGAGATAGGTTGGTAGGACACCTTCTCAGGCTTGAAAGGGCTAGCCAGGGACATATTAGAGGCAGAATCAGGAGTTAAGAGATATTGGGATCGACCTAGATTAGATTACTGTTCGCAATAAGAATGTGGGATGTTCTAGTTTTAAGGAAATGCGAAAATAAAAAAAACAGTCTGACTTTAATTTTTTTATTCGAAACTAGAAAGTGGTTTTGCCAGAAATCGGGTAACTGAGGACCCAGCATTAACCCTGTCGGGTACAATAACATTTCGTTTATTTTTTTAAAGCATGTAGGTACCTAGGTGTTATGTTTAATAGGCAAGAAAGTAAGAATAAAGCATGCTGTTATTGCACCTTTGAGTTAACAATTGTACATTGTGTTATATGTACCTCTACATACTTTTTCCACTCGTTCATGTACAGTAAGAAAAGCTTTATGGGTTGTTAGTAAGTGAAAGTTAAACTGAATGATGTTTTTACTTAGTTTTGTTTTCTAATTGTGCTGCTAATAATTTTATATTCTCAGCGACGTTTTATGAAGAAGCAAGTACTAGAAAATATCCGGATTTTTTCCATTTTCTTTCATGTGTAACTTTCATATGATACAATTGAAAACGATTACATAATTTTACATTGTGCTTTTATCTACCATTTCGGAAACGGATTATGCTGTTATAATATACTTATGACGATAAAATATTCTTAAAATAAAATTTAGTAATGTTTAAATAAATTCACAGACGTACCAAGGGGATACCAGGGCGAGAAGGGGGGAAGGGGGTAGTTTTGAAAATACTAATACCAAAGATTCACGAACGTCAATTTATTGTTACCTTTATTATTTCCAATTTTTTCTATTATCAACTTAGGGAACGTACTCATACTACGTAACTCGTCATCAAAAATACCATGCTTGACCACAGGGGCGATGGGAGGGCTTAGGTTTTCATTAATAGTAGTCAATATTCTCTAGGGAAAATTCGCGCTTTTTCTAGCTATATTGAAAACTCTTTGTTTGTAAAAAATGTTTTAAAACCGCATTTATGAATTACTACGTGATAACTAAAGGGAAAGGATTAAATTATCAATTTTAAATTTTTAATAATTATTTTGAATTTTTTAAAAATTTCTGCGAATTTTGAGGCCGATAAAATGACCCGTGTTTCAATCATTTTCTCCATTATAAGGTACTCTTCAGTCATTTTCCTCATTTCACTGGACTAATAATAAGATTAATAGAAAAAAAGTCCTTTTTCTGTAACAGCGTTCGATATAATGCACAAATCCATCGATTTTCAAGTTCTCCGAGTACGTTAAAACCGAGTTTTACTGTCCTTAGAACTAAAATTGAAGTAATGACTAATTAATTTATTATCCATTCAGTTTTACTGTTAACAACATTTTCAGGTGATTTCTTAGAAACTGTACACTACAGGTGTTGAATTATATACATTGTAATGGTTAACATAAGCCTTATTATTTTTATATTTATTATTATTATTAATTGATAAGCAGTCTGAAAAAAAAATTAAAACAATGCTTCATTATTATACATACATACATACGTCAATCAATAGATTAACCTGACCTGTGTTTATGTGACGCAAATTCTGAGCAAAGGGGCGCAATGATGGGTATAGGAATGTTCGTAAACCCGTGACTTCAGTCACGTATACATTTGCTAAAATTTTCTCAATAAGCCAACATGCGAAAATAAAACGAGATGACAAAGTCTATACTTTACACTATACGGTCAAAAAACGATTCGAGTGCGTTCCGCGATCATTAATTTCTATTTAAACATTGATCTACTACAGCACCAGATTAATAATAACTATATTTACATAACAAACATTAACGCATTTCACCTCGTCTTTTTAAATTTTTCGTAATTTCACTGAATTTTTTATGTGGGAGAGGATGATTAAAAGTTGGCGCGTATAGAAGAAATGTATTTTTAACGTATATTGTCAAGATAACTGTTATTACATAATACAGATATGTTACTACTCATTTTGTGTAGCAAGTGCGAATGAATAGAGAACATGAGACACGAAAATATCACATGATAATCATAAGATGCAGTTTACGTATGTCGAAAACGAATCTAATATTAAAAAAATTGCTTGCCTAAAGAAGAAGGGATTCAACTCTAAAACTGCTGAAGCTATTGTTATGAAAACGAATACTGTAGATATAGAACATCTACAGTAGTTATTCAACGATACAAATAACTTAATTTCTGTTTCATGCTGATATTTTAAACGGTTCCGTACGTACGATACCGATATTGGGATCTAAACAAATCTAAAAGTCGCGAGCACACCTATTGTAACAATATTCTGTAAGAAAACCTTTTTTCACACTGTAATCATAAAAATCATCGTTAATTGTTTACTAAATGTTCACATAGTCTTTGAGTTTTGACAAACAGTACCTAAGTAATACAACAAAACCGAATCCATAGTCAACCAACCAAAATAAGATTTTTTTGGGTTGCATTGCCATGACCTTTGTTTGTGCTGTCTTTTCCTACTGTAACCTAACCTAGCCTTACCGAATAATACGTTAACTTGATTGATTGGTATCATAAAAGGCTAGGTTAGGTTAGTCCAAATGTCTAGCTCGATGGATATGCTTAGGAAAAGATTGCAGTAGTAGAAGACATGCATTGCCTTTTGTGAAATACATCTACCGCAACCTTCAAACGAATAGATTATGTAATAGTATTTTGAATGTAGAAATTAGTAATTATACGTATTGTAATTTTTAGTTTTTAATTAGATAGCACTTGCGTGTGGTACACATTAAATACTGTGTATCAATACCATAATACCGTAAACCAACAACTAAAGTGTTCACGAGTGAAACAATTTTTCTTAGATTGCGGAAATATTTTCCCTTAAAAATATAACTAAACGTCGTCAAAGGCAATATTTAACACTCCAGTGAAACTGCAACATATATGTCCCTAAATATTGTAACCAATCGTTGCTTATTGGAATGACTTGAATGATTTTCAACTAATTATATTATAATTCGTAATGCCATAATTGCCAATTTGCAAACATTAGAGGCTACATGACATACAAAACCGTTACTGCATTCGTTATAACGTAAGTTTCAGCTTATTATTTTGTTACGTTCTAAAACATAAAAAGCTACAAATTAGGAAATAATGCTGTAATACGTATATATTGATTAACATTACCGTATAATTAAATAGAATTAATTAATTACACTGCCAGGACATTACCATTGGCCTAGAAAGTGGATTTCTGTATACGTATATTGAATATGATAACTTAGTGTCATAATCATAATAAATCGTTGCTTAAAAAAAGGAGTAAATCACTACAAACTGATATTGCAATAATACATGATAGTATCTTCACGTAAAAAAATTGATAACATGTGAATTACTTATATTAAATATCGTCGCTGAAAATTATTATGTATCGCAGCAACATTTTGAATTTTCAATTAAGTACCTATCTACAATCTCTCTTTTTTTTTGGAACTATTCAGTAATACGTAAAAACAATAACTTTAAATTTTAAAATAAAATATAACAAAGAGTAGAAACATTAAATGCACTTTATAATATTTGTAGTATTTCTTATTCCAAATGATCAAAACAGACACTTAATAAGAAATACGTATGTACGAGGGTGGATTGATAAGTTTCCGGCCTGACCAAGAAAAACAAGGTTTTTAAAAATTTTTTTTTTTTATTTCTCAACATAATCTCCTCCAAGGCTGATACATTTCTCATAGCGGTGTTCCAGTCTATTAATGCCATCTCTATAGACTGATTCGTCAAGCTCCT
>NW_020438905.1:480865-495088 GCF_000699045.2 Agrilus planipennis | reverse complement strand
CTAGCAAGGAGATCGGGCTGAAACTATAGCTACAAGCTATCCAAGGATGGTACTATAGAATGTCACCTCAAGGTAGGCCTAGTGGCGTCATCTCTTGGTTAGGCCGGAAACTTATCAATCCACCCTCGTATAAGTGACTTAAAGGTGATTTGTTTACAAGTAATTGATCATTTAATATAAATGTACAACATGCATTATAAGCATAAGGAAGTTATTTTGCATTTCTTATGTAACACACCATTTTGTGGTTTCTCAGACCGAAATTTTATTTATTACTTATTACAACGTATGCAAATGTGAACTGTGCTCAAATAGAAAACTGAATTAAAATGTTCAGGGTATGTAATATATTTTAACCGCAAACCACAATAACGCGGAATCCTTTTTTATAAATTGATTTTTGTGGTACGTGCTAAGATAAGGACTATTTTATCGAAACACGATACGCAATTACAGAGTTTTAAAATATGAAATTCTATGAGTAGCCTAATAGTAAAAATAACAAAAATCCTGCTCCTCGTTCAGAATTTTCATGTGAAATAATCATAAAAATATTAATCAATCTAAAAGGTTGAGACATTTATCAGCAGAGTGTTTAATCACTCTCATACAACTCATCGAGTCGTGTCTCATATTTTTTAAAGATTCACACAATTGCTTATATCTAATTAAATAAGCTTTTAATTAAATTCATTTTTCAATTTTTTCAGCATGTATGAATTGCATGATCAGAGTAAAAGGTATGGTGACCAAAATAATAAATATTTTGAAGACGGGAATCTGTATTATGTTAAATATATAAGAACGTAATCATAGAGAATTTAAATTAGGATATATTTATGAATGAAAATAGTTAGATATTCTGGGAAATCAATTATTAAATATGAAAAATGTTACTGCGTCTTATAGCTTTGGAATAGGAAAATTTCAACATTACTTTATATCAGTTTTAATGTCAAGAAAAGGCAATTCACAGATAAGAATTAGCACATCACACTAATAAAATAATAAGTTAAACAAAACCACGCGATTTTTAATGGAATCGTCACGTTTTTATCATTATTTCTGATTTGGATATCAGGTGAATAAATTAGAAAATTTTGGAAGATTCAAAATAAATATATTTATATCAACTAACGATAATTGTTTATCAAAAATGCCTCTGTGAAGTGAAATCATCACCACATTTTTTTCTTTTTCATCATTTTACTCCAATTTAAATAAATTTTCAATAAAAAAATTGCTCGTGCTTTTGAAAATTACATGCTTATCATTATTATCTTGTATTGATCATATATTTACTTATGTATTACTTAATTAAAATGTAACAATTCTCACAATCGTCTTTAACTTTTATAAAACCAACAATTTTCTTGACAAGTTCTTAGAAACAACAAAATCAAACCACACTTTCCGGGGTTTAGATAACTTTTGTAGCTTATGGATTGGCCAAAATTTTGAAAGTTATGTATAAAAAACAAGAATTACAGTAGACAAAATAAAAACGTTATATTAAATATCAAACGAACAGGACATTAAAAGTAGAAGACAAAATAAACTTATTATTATTATTAGGTATTATATATNAACTGAAACAATTTTTTAATTTTTTAAATCTATTTTAATTTATTTCATTACTTTTGCAAATCAGCCTATTTAAAGGCTTCTGTATCAGTCTATGAATTAATTTTCAGTTACGGATATTGAGGTCCATTGACGATGATGTTTAGAGACCGGAAAATATTTTTCTCTGAGGTGATTTCCGGATTTTCAAAGATCTCTAGACACACTGTTAATATACGGTGAAATAATTTTAATTTTTACCTTTTGTGAAAATCAATCGTTTTACGTTTGGCTATGGATTTTCATTAAATTAGTAGGAAAAGTGTTTAGTACTTTATAAAACTAGTAATTATGCATTTGAACGTTATCATTTAGGAGGAATTTTTCCATTTTGGTAATATTGGATGATGTAGTTTGTAGAAACAAATAAAACAGAAAATTTACCATTATAAATTATCTGTAATATTTTTTCTGTTATTTACTTCCACAGTGTGCAAATAAGCATAGAAAAAAAAATTGCGTACGTGTCTACATAGCCATAAGTGTATACAATACACGTGTGCATTACATTTTTAATTCAATGCGAGGTTATCTTTTGTTCAATTACGATAATGAATGAATTAATTGAAAACAATGACTGGAAACATACGCAATCTTCGTATTCGACTCCTAATAATGCACATTGTTTTGGATTGATTATACACAACAGTTGTTGATTTTGATCAAACAGAATATTACAGTTTACAAAAAAGCTGATTGTTTTAGGTTACTCTGGAAAAAAAAATACGCAAAGGAAAGTATCTAGTTTTGTTTTCACAGACTAATTTTAATTTTGACCTAATTAAGTTACATACTGATGGGAGCTTTCTTATTAAAACTAAACTAAAACTACAACAACCATACAAAAGAATACTCTTGAATATGAACGGATAATATGCGAAATAATACCAATTTGGCCCATTATTTTAGTTAATATCGATAGTTTAAAAAAGTTTTTACTTTTAGTGGTGGCTAATATTTTAATAATTATCAAACATTAATGTACAATCAACTTATTGTTAACTCATTCTACTAGACATTAGCTCACGTTAATGATGAAAAACATCATCGTCGGGAGTAGAACACGCGCCGCACTAGTACTTTTACCACTACGGTACGAACAAGAACGGCAAATTTTGTAAATTACAGGTCACAAAGTCGTTGAAACAAACGTGACAGCCATAACAAATTTTTCCTTATTAATTTGAGATTTGTGTAATTCCAATAAATGTAATTTAGTGGTTTTGAGGGATGTTACGCATTGCTCAAAAGATACTGAGAATTCGGTTTATTTAAGACAGTTTTTAGAGAAGCTGGTGATATTTTCAATGAGGGAGTTCACCCACGAAAATATGTAATATAAAGAATAAAGATGGGGGTATATGTTTATCTTTTTGTACCCCTCTGACGATGCTAAAAAGAGTTTTCAAGATTAAAAAGTTAATAGAATCTTTATACTTCGTATACACAAGCTTTCTAAAAATACAACAAAGGTTATCGATCAAATAAACAAATGAATTGCATAGGTACTACGTATCTCTTACAAAATGCAATTGTGTAATAGATAGTAAAGATTAAGCATGCAAACCTTGATATACATATAAATATGGTAATGTAATAAATATGTAATTGAACAAGTTTGTTCTAATGTTTACGTAAATACAATACGTTCGTATTTACGGAATCAGAATTTGTTTCCTAATCGACAATTTTGTCAGACTTTTTTTTTATAATCCAGAAACAATCTAAAAAGGAACGGGAATGTAAGTAAGACATTTATATGTAGGTTGGTAAACAGAAGATCGTTTGGCATTTTTAACGTTGTATTACTGCCCCATATATGTGTAACTACTAAATATTAGATTATAATAGAAATGTAACGTGTACATTCAAGTAAAATTATCAATATCAAAGACTAAAATAATTAAAGAAATTCGGACCGATTTTAAAGGATCGAAGACTCTCCTGCTGTGACATTTACCCACCCATATTACGATTATCACACAATGAAGATGTCTCCGACAACAGAAAACGAAACGGAAGACGAACTCATTATTATCTACCTTCGATCACAGCTAATTAGTCCGAAAAAGATACATTCGATTCAAAATTTAGTACTTGCCTACCAATAAATAATAAAAATCTTTTACAGAAAATTCAAAAATATGGAAAATGACTTGAGATAATAATACTGATGTTTCTTCTTAATTTTTATACTAAACAATTTACGTATAATAACAACTTTTAGAAATCAATCAATCAAAAGAAAAGGTGATAACTAATTTGGAGATACTTTTATAGGTACTTACATATTGAAATACAATTCAGATTCATCCTACCCATCTAAATATCTTTAATCGAAATATCGTAGTAAGTAAATACTTACCTACCTATATTTCTTACAGTTAATTAAATAGAAAATCCTGATATTGTGTTGTAGAATTAACTTGTGAACATTTAACAAGAGTTGATCACCGATTAGCGACTGAAACTTACTATGCAAAAGTGACAATGACTAATTTATATTTGACACTTAACTCATAATTTAAATGAAAAGAAAGTGAAAAATCTACTCGTAGTATTTATTAAGAAAAATGATGTTTCTTAAGTTAATGCCTTAATATTTTATTAAAATACAACTGAGCTAACACTGTGAAGTAAAGCTATACCTACAGTAAGGTCAAGTTCAGTTATATAAACACATAAGTATATTGTATTGTAGTTACAATTACTTGTAATTTTATTCCATTTAAATATTTTACAATCACCTTGATAAATACGATTACTTAATTATAATGCTATAATCTAATTTATTATCGCACAAGGCATAGTTTATAGACACCATTCTCTCAACTGTAGATGGTGCATACTCACCACAGCCTATTTAAATAAATCAATTGACTATTGACATTATTATCTTCGATTCGATTTAAGGCTACAGTTAAACATATTTGGACAGAATTGACTTTTACGATGAATGTTTGTTTTTTCCATAATTAGTGCTTTACGTGCCTTCGTATTTAATGAGCTGTTTTGGAAGCGATAATAATAAAAGGGAAAAGAATTATAAAAAAACATGTGGAATGCTAGAATAATGAGGCAAGCAGGGATGTTAGAAAATTTGAAAGTTGAGATGAATAGACTACAATTAGATATAGTAGGCATTAGTGAAGTTCGTTGGCCAGGAACTTGAGACTTCTGGAGTGGAGACTTTAAAATAATACATACAGGATCGGTGGAAGGTAATTCGGGAGTAAGAATTGTAATGCGTAAGAAAGCAGGGCAGAGTGTAGAAAGTTATTTACAAAAATTGAATTAAACTCGAAGCCGGTAAAAACGGTATTAGTGCAGGTCTTCAAGCCTACATCATCTTACATTGATGAAGACGTAGAAGAGGTATATGCAGATATAGAAGACGTGTTAAATTTAGTGAAAGGCCAGTAAAATCTAATAGTTGTAGGAGATTTCAACGCAATAATAGGTGAAGGTAAAAAAGGTGCAATAGCAGGTTCTTTTGGATTAGGCAATAGAAATGATAGAGGAGATAGACTGATAGAATTTTGCGATAAATACAACTTAACCGTAGCGAATACTTTATTTAACCATCACGTTAGGAGGCATTATACGTAGAAGATGCCAGGTGATTCACGGAGATATCAGTTAGATTACATACTTTTAAGCAAAGATTTAAAAATCAAGTGTGAAGGACTGTAGGAGTTATCTAGGAGCAAATACAGATAGCGATCATAACGTAGTAGTTATGGAGACTAATCTTAAACAAAGATAAATCAAAATAAAACCAAAATACTGGCATGCAAGGGGAGAAAAAGTAGGGAAAAAGCGAATATAAAGATAGGAGTCGAAAAATTAGAACAAGTGGTTGATTTTCGGTATCTAGACAGTCAGGATGCAAAGAGCAGTAGATATATAAAACAGAGGATAGAACAAAAAGAAGTAACCTCTATGCTCGCGAAAGGTTAATTTAGAAATTTGAAAGATTGTAGAAAGGTGTGTCTGGAACGCGGCGCTGTACGAATGAAAAGGAAAGAAAAGGTTAGAAGAGTTTGAAAAGTGGTGCTACAGGTGAATGATGAGGATATCGTGGATAGAAAAGGTTAGAAATGAAGACGTATTAGAAAGAATAGGAGAACAGAGGACTCTATAGAAGTCAACAAGAAATAGGCGAAATAGGTTGATAGAACACCTTCTCAGGAATGAGGTGCTAGTCAGGGACATATTAGAGAGTTAGGGAAAGTAGAGGTAGAACTAGATTAGATTACTGTTCGCAAATAGTTAAGGATGTAGTATGTTCTAGTTTCAAGGAAATGCGAAGATTAACTCAGCATAGGAAAGATTGGAGGTGCGTGTCTAACCAGTCTTAGAACTGACGACCTTATGATGATAACGACCCAAGACGCCTCGCGTAAAAATGATGAAAAATGTAAAACCGCAAGTAAATATACTATTAACTCACATAACTCAACTCTCATATCGCATGTTTATTTCCATCACTGACGCGTATCTTATTTTTCACCACCCCTCAGCAGTCAGGACAGGAATCATATCAAGCAAGCTCTCGACTAGGACTTGAATGTCCGAATACTTTTGCCCCATGAATATATCAACATAAGTCCTAATTTTCATTGTATTATCCTGGCCTAATCTTTTTTTTGATGGTGGGCCACTTTCAAATTTTCAAAATTTTGACGCTTTCTTTTTGGATGCACGAAACAAGGGAATTTATAAGTACTTTTTATTGGATAGGGCTGGAGATTCTGGATGATAACTTGTGTCACATTGTGAAAAGAGTGCTGCTAGACCAAAGTGAATGATGAGTTTAAATTGAGGTGTTGTTTAGTGCCACCCGAACACCCCGTACAATGGCACGCGCAGTTTTACGTATTATTGCATTAATTATTATCTTAATAAATAATATTGAGATTGACCCCTTAGGAGTCTCTGGATTCAAGGTTAAGAAACCCAGCTCGTAACACATAATTAATAACATTTAATTTTGTTTAACATTGAACCATTTATTTTTAATTATATCTGCCCCTTTTTCGTCAACTTATATCTCTATTTTCTAGAATTAGAAAAAATTTGTTACGCAACGCTAGTGGTGTATATAGGCAGAAAGTTTAAGTAAACATCGATATTTTGGGTTTTGAGCAATTTTCAGATACTGTATGCCTACGAAGGTATTAAAATATATATTTTTTAATAAATTATAGGACCTACTTATGTGCTAATTAGAAGTGATTAGCACATTCAACAGTTTTTTATACTGGAGCTTTAAGTTGGAATAGATCTAAAAAAAATATTTCTCAGATTCATATGTAGCTCAATTTAACAGAAATAGATAAAAAATATATACCTGATCGGATTCTACATGTAAGTACTAAATAGAATAAGTTATTAAAACTAATCAATATTACAAAGATCAAAGTGCAAATGCTAATGAATAAAATGCCTGTGAAGTAGAAACTGTTACGGTGCATTTATTTTTCAACCTACTTAAACTTGCTAGGAATGTAGGTTTATTTAATTAGTCTTTTATCTATTTGGTACTGATTTAAAAAAATAAAATCTTTCAAAAAATGCGTATAGGTATTTACGCAAAAAGTCTCTAAAAAAAATTGGTAAAGATAAACGTGAGCATCGGAAATTACACCAATAAGCTTTCCGCAATGCAAATATCCGCAATGATATGTACTTTATCCCTGATGTAATAGGATAACAGTAGCCTACGTGACTACGTGCAAGGTGCTTATGGCGCGCAAAAATATATTTGGTGTTTAAGAAAATCGAATTTCTGACTTACCCCATCTTTGACTTATCATATGTGCACTAGAGACGGCTGAAACTAACAAAATCGCACCTAGTTTAATTAACATTTTTAATTAAAACAACTTAAAACAGTTAAGAAAGTCCATGTGATTTTTTAATGCATATAAGGTTCGTGCGTAAACGCCAACAGTTCGAGCAAAATGCTGTCGTTTTTGTCGATCACTCTACGAAGTGACATACTCCGCTTGCGTAGAGTTTGGTATATATTAAACTTATGTATTTACCTCTCACTTTATCCAACGTTTTATTGAAACAGCTTTCTCAATTGCCAACCACTGGATCCAACTGACATGCAGTGACGGGGTTACAGGGTACTTTCAAGGGATCTCTTATATTATATACTAGTTTTAACCCGCCCGCTTCCATGGATGTCTCTACATTTGGTAAATAGTTTTAGGTAATTACTATCATTTAGGAAGCCACGGTTCTCTCATCAATTCTTTTTTATTTGACTTTCCATCTTTGCCCATTGCGGCTCTACTCTTCTTTTACCACCCTTTGGGACCAAATTCCTAGAAAATTCCTCTTAAGTGCACCCCTAGAATATTACTTCCAAATCGTAAATCATTAGGTGCACCGATTTAGGCTGTACGTTATCTGTCAGTCAGTTGATTCAACGGCTCACTTCATCCCTTTAGGGATGGAATTCCAAAGAAACATTCCTTGGTATACCCTCAAAGTATTCGAGGCATATTTCCCTCAAATTTCAAATGATAGGTCTATCGGTTTAATCTGTCCCTTGTTGGTCAGGTAGTCACATTAACGCTACTATTTACATCTTTAGGGTTGGAATATTAAAAAAATATTGTTTTAGAGTACTCAAGGTATGTTTCCTCCAAATTTCAAATCTTTGGGACCATCGATTTAGACTGCGAATTGTCATTAGTCAGTTACTTTAACTCAACTTTTCACTTCTTTAGGAACGGAATTTCAGAAATAATCTCTCTTTAGTGCACCTCTAACCAGAGGCAAATTTCCTATAAATTGCAAATATTTCGGTCCACCGTTTAGGCTGTGCTTTGTTTGTAAATTAGTTAATTGAACACCTCTTTATCTCGTTAGGTGTGGAATTCCGAAAAATCCCTCCTTAGTGCTTCCCTACAGTACTCAAGGAATATTCCCCTCAAATTTCAAAGTCTAGATCGATTGGTTTATGCTGTTCCTTGATGGTTAGGTAGTCACATTAACACCACTGCTTAAATCTTTAGGGATGGAATATTAAAAAAAAATTGCCTTAGAGTACGCAAGGTAAGTTCTCTCCAAAGTTCAAATCTTTGGGTCTTTAACTGAACTTTTCACTTTAGGGATGGAATTTCAGAAACAACTCTCCTTAGTACACCTCTAATGAGAAGTTATATTTTCTCCAAATTTCAAATATCTCGGTCCATCGTTTAGGCTGTTCGTTGTTTGTCAATCAATTAATCGAACACCTCTTTTCATCCCGCTAGGAATAGAATCTAAAAAAATCTCTCCTTAATCCATCCTTACACTTCTGAAGCAATATTCCCCTCGAATTTCAAATGCTTAGGTCTACCCGTTTATGGCGTGTCGGTCAAGTAGTCACTTTTTGCCGCCTTAGGGATGGAATATTAAAAAATCTTGCTTTAGTGCATCCCTAGATTACTCGAGGTATATTCTCTTCAAATTTTAAATCTTTAGGTTTTGCGTTGTTTATCAACAAGATACTTTAACCCTCCTTTTCACTCCTGTAGGGATGGAATTTTAAAAAAATCTCTTTTTAGCGCACTTCTAATGAAAAGTAATATTTCCTTATGTTTAGGTGTTATTAGTCACCTAACTGTTTTATATGCCCTAGATTTAGAATGAAATGTACCCCCTAAACATTGTTATTAAAGTTTTCTTACATTTTTCAAATAAAAACATAAATAGTTTTCAAGGACTTAACTTTTTCGAGCATAAGCTTTTGTTGACTCGTTGATTAGTCATATGTAGTAGGGAAATACGTTATATTTAATAAGCAGAAATGATCTAAATTATGTTTGAAATAAGTTGACTCCCCGTACAAATTCAGGTCAGTGTATTTGATACGCCTATGGTTGATAAATTATTTTGAAGAAGAATAAACCTGCGCATTACAGTCTACGTAGTTGTGTGTTTACTAGTTTGACTGTTTTGTGCTTTTATTTAGTGTTAGACTTATAGAAATAGTAAAAAATTAGTGATATTGACTGAAACGTTGTTTGATCTATTTACTATTTGGTTCTACGATGGGTAAGTTTTGAATAATTATTACAAGGAGTTGTGTATGAAGGGTGCTTTATCTTAGTTTTCATAGAAATTTGAGGTTAGAGAGGAATAAACAAACATTTGTTCTTTTTATAAATTCATTAAGATGTAAATAATTCTGAATAGTTATTCTTAATTTTCTATTCGTGCGAATTCATAAAAAATTTAAATTTAAAAAGTACATCAAAATATTGTCTTCATTCTATTACTTTTTGCTGACATTAGATTCTGAAGTATTAAAAATGAATTGTTTCTATAATTACTTTAATTACATCTTAAAAAAATTGATTCTGTGCGAAAATTTGCTAATTAGTTTAAAACTATTATACTTTAAGGAAGAAAATTGTGGACATGTTACACTGTTGTTCAGTCTGTAAAATGTGTTGCCTATATTGAAAGAAAATTTTTGTAAAAACTAATATAATTTTTCGTAATCAGCTAAATTGTATAGTATAGTATTAGTGGCAAAAATACAACAGATTAATTAACACTTGTACCATAAAATATTTTAAAATCATGCATAAATACTTTTCTGGTACACATTTGAAAATTTAAAACTTAATTTTTTATTTTGTACAGCATTCATATTTTACTTATTAGGTATTTGTTTGCTTAATTTATACTAAAAATGCGTTTGCAGTTTAGGCGCCTATAAAAAAAAATAGGTACTTTACTTATAATAGAAGAAAAGCGTTAGGTACTTCCTATTTTATCTAAATAAAGTACCTTAATATTTTAATATTCTGATAATATTAAATTAATAATAAACTTTTTAAAAAATGTTGCTCGTATTTTTATTCATTTATCCTTCTAAATTACCTAAATTCTAAAGTAATTACTCGTTAGTGAAGGGTAAAAAAAGTATACGTAGTTTTATCCTACTGCCATCTATTTGCAAGCAAATAAAATTAGTTAATCGTACGTATTCGAATTTTGAAGTCAGAGTTCGGGATATTCAAATGTTTCGAATGAGGTTGTGCGTGCCCGCGCGCCTGAGGCCTCGCAATCTATTCTTGACAATCAAAAGTGAGTTTTATTAGACCGCAATAATTACCAACGACGACGACGACGACGATTACTGAGACGTCGAGGACGGCAATTCTATTTTAGCCATCCCGTCCGTCGTCGTTTTCGCTCTCTACATTCGTTCCTGTTTTAAGTTTCGTATTAATCAGTTGTATGGTATTATATTATTACTTATGTGTTGTCCTTTCGGGAATAACAAAATGTGGAAAGGATCAAAAGAAGCGCGGGGAATAAAACGTTTGTGGTTTTTTGTTGATCAGCTGAGTGTCGGTTTTACCATAAAGTGTTAAATTGTATTGACCTTCTTCGGAATTATCAGCGCTGGTCCTGCTCATCTGACGTAGAATGTGAGTATGTAAATTGTCTATTTTTAATTTGTGTGCGTACGCGTGAAGTTGTATGTGTGTTGTATTCATGTTTATGTTGGTTAGTTTAGGTTGTAAAACATAGTCTATTTCGTATATCTACATGCATGTTTTCTTTTTTGTTTTCTCTCTATCGACCTTACAACAACGGTATATGTAATATAAATATTATACAAAAATATTTTATGTAATATTTATCTGTTAAATTTTACTTATTTTACCTATTGAAGATGTCCAATAAGGATGTGTACAACTCTCTAACAGTTTCTTCATTCTTTAAAAAGTTTGTGCTTTATGGCAAAAACATACTAAATCTATTATTGTTTGTGCATGGGATTCCTTAACTAATGTCTGATACCTATTCTTAAACTTTTTATCTATTTAGCCTGCGCGGCTTACGTATTTGGGGAAAGTACCTGCTGTAGGTATTTTTGAAACAAAATAACTTCAGGTTAAAGCCCCAAAACAAGGGAAAGCCTCTTATAGTTGTTCTATGACACTTATGAATATTTTAAAAACTGTATTTTAGCAAGTAAACTCAATCTAATAGTTTTGACTTATTTTGAAAACAGAAGGGTATATAGTTTTCAAAATATTTGCATGTTTTCAAATACTATGCATGTATAGTTAACTCTTTTTCGTTAAGTAGGTAATTTTGATTTTCGTTAGTGTTTTGCTTAATAAAGTGGTTTTTCCATTTAAAAAAGTTCATATTTCATATACCTACCGGCAGTACAAAGTTGATCAAAAAGATATTTGCTCTAAAGATTGTCTATAGTGCAAAAATTAATAATAAATAATTAGAACGATGTTTTGACGAATAAAGTGTGTGTATATCGGATTAAAATTAACTTTTTCAAAACAAATATACATATATCGTACAAAATTTCATTCATTTCTTTAGAACAAAACTATAAAAATTAAAATACAGTAGTATCCGCTTATAATGACATCGAAGGGTAATGACAAATACGTCATACTAAGCGGGCCTGACACAAAGCTTAGTCTTAGAAAATAAACAACTTCCTATTTTGGTTAGTTATTTAGTTTAATAGAGAGAAAAACTACAAATTGTATATATTTATTAACAGAAAAAGAAAAAGAACAATGAATTGTAATATCAATATACATAAGAAGGGTCAGAAAAATGAGCTAAAATGTTATTAATAATCATTTGGGTCACTATAGCCGGATATGATTTCTTGAGAATCAGTCATAATAAACGATATGTCATTTTAAACGGAGTCATTATATGCAAACTTCCCTATAGAGAATTTAATATGAAAACCAAACTTAACACAGCAATTACTTCATGTTAAGCGGTTGGTCAATATAGGCGGAGCCATAATAAACGAATTCCACTGTACGTACAGATTTATATGAAATGGAAGCGGTATTACCACAACAGTTTGATTTTAAACGGAGTCATTATATGCAAACTTCCCTATAGAGAATTTAATATGAAAACCAAACTTAACACAGCAATTACTTCGTGTTAAGCGGTTGGTCAATATAGGCGGAGCCATAATAAACGAATTTCAATGTAGCATAAAATTACTTTTAACTAAAATGGTAAATATTCTTAATTACAAGGATAGATTTAGATACTAATAAAACCTAACCTTTCCTGTTTCAGACGATAAAATAAGTCTATGTCTCTTCTATGCCGGTTTGCCTATTCCGAAAATATTTTACTGCTTTCTAAAGACAGCAACAGAAATTGCAGAATATTACTGAATTCTTGGCACAAATGTAACGAAGTAAATTAGGCAGATCCGTTCGAATTGTGCTTGAGTATCTGTTGAAATAGTAATGTACTGCAACTGTTTACATAACATGTGAATGCGGCAGGTACATGTATACGTTCATCGTTACTAAAATTGAAATTTGGTTATGTAAAATCTAATTTAACTTCAGCAAACTTCCTACATTTTGTTAAAAAGTACCTGTCGTAATATTTAATTAAAGATACGTGATCAAAAAATGGTTACTGACCACTCTGCTAAGTTGAGAATTGAATTCTGATGAAAGTAAAACACGAATAAAAATATTCTCTTATATATCAAAGTACTGTACATATATTTCTTTTGGGAGTAGAAGGTGGCACAGAATAGACATCATTAATTAGATTTTAAGGGCTAATGTTTTTTTCCACTGTTTAACCTTTGTGCAGTTATATCTGATTACCCAGTTCAAGACGATTGAATATTCATGAGCTGGATTTTTAACAATACTTCCCGCAGGATTTACAATTTATCTTTGTTTATGTATCAGAAGAAGTTGCTGATTTTAGGTATCTAGGAAGTCAGATAAGTCAGGACGGAAGGAGTAATAGGGGTATAAAGCAGAGGATAGCACGGGGTCGATAAAACTTCTATACTCGCGAATGATTAATTTAGAAATTTGTAAAAGATTGTTAAAGGTGTAAGTATGTTTGGAACGCTGCGCTGTATGGGTACGAAACATGGACGGTGAGCGCGGCGGAAAAGAAAAGGTTAAAAGCGTTCGAAATGTGGTTTTAAAGTCGAATGATAAGGATAACGTGGATAGAAAAGGTTAGAAATGAAGAGGTATTTGAAAGAATGGGAAACAGGTGAATAGGACTCGATGTGGATGGAAGTCGATAAGACATAGGCGAGATAGGTTAGTAGGACACCTTCTCAGGCATGAAGGTCTAGTTAAAGACATATTAGAGGCAGAATCGGGAGTTAGGAGGAGTAGAGGTAGATCTAGATTAGATTACGGATCGCAAATAGTTAAGGATGTATGTTGTTCTAGTGTTAGGGAAATGCGAAGATTAGCTCAGGATAGGAAAGAGTGTGGAGGTGCGTGTTCAACCAGTCCTAGGACTGATGACTTTATGATGATGTATTGGTAGTTTAACTATGTTAAAAAAATGTGTGTTTAGAGGGACAAGGCGATCCCAGGAAATATAATACTTGTAGAAGAGGGAGATTTTATTTTGAACTTGCACATAATTTAATGATATACGAGGGTGGATTGATAAGTTTCCGGCCTAACCAAGAGATGACGCCACTAGGCCTACCTTGAGGTGACATTCTATAGTACCATCCTTGGATAGCTTGTAGCTATAGTTTCAGCCCGATCTCCTTGCTAGTGTAGGTTTGACAGCACG
>NW_020438905.1:462818-479892 GCF_000699045.2 Agrilus planipennis | reverse complement strand
GAAAAAATTTCTTATCAATCCACCCTCGTATAATAATAAATTTTTTCTCAGAAACTTTATGCATTCGCGAATGCATTCACCAAATTCAATCTTTTTGACTTCGTTCCAAAGACCGGGCTTAGAACATGGAGCACATAGAACACCGATAGTTACACTGTTATGTATCATTTCCTAAAATGTTGCTTCATTTTTCCTTACCAGTTTAATATAAACAGTTTATATTTAAAAATATCTTAAAATTTCAACTACTCAACTACAATTTAGTTTTAAAGTTGTTTTAATAGATAAAATATATTCGTAGTGTCGTGATACTTGATAAAGAATGCTTCTAGAATTTGTTTTATTTTCTTCTGATGTAGTTAATTTCAGAATTTTAATTGATAAATGGAAATGCACTGCGGTAAAGAAGTTAATTAATTTAATAAATACATACGTAATTATAAAAGCGAGTTTTATGCTTTTGAGTGTTATACGCTGTATAATTTTGTACTTATTGGTTTATTTTAGTCATAGGCCTTTTTATTATTCTTGTCGAAAGTTGGTTAATCGAATAGTATTACCTAATGCTCATGTAAAAAAGGTAATTATTTTGAGACTACATGTTCTATTCAAGTTGTATGTTGTAAGAAACATAATTACATTTTATGCTTAATTTAACTACCTATATGCATTGTGCAGATATTTACGACAAAATAAATTACTTTCTATCTTTTAATATTATTTGTGCAATCTAAGGTTAAACATTTTTCCATCAAAGTTTTGACATATAGTTTGTATTTCAATAAAACATATTTTATGGTAACAACATACCCAAATCTAAACGTTAGGTGAAAAGTTAAATAGATAAGGGAAGTTGATGCAATAACAGTAAATAAGATAACTGATGATTTATTGATTATTTTCTCAGTTCTTAATAATTGAGGAAAACTGACGAAAATGATTCTGTTGTTGATTTTTGATAGAAAATATTTTCTTGATAAGTAAAGCTGATTTATACTGATCAGTTAGAGGGGGAGGGTCCTAGGTGTGTAGTTTACACGATTGTTATTCAACTGTACTCCCATTGTTGATCAGTAGGGGAGGAGGAAGTGAAGTGAAGGAGATGTGTAGCTCACATGATCGCGATTCAACGTTATGTACTCCCATTTGGAGTAACAAAATTATTTTACGTTATTCATAACGTTTTGTGTAACAACATTTGTTTTGTGCAGTCGTGTGATAAAAAATTATCCGGAGACCACTCGGAAGTTGCGTTACTGAACTACCGTTCTACTAGAATGCTTTAAATAAAACTAGTAGCGAATTTGAGTTGATGTGTTTAATGAGAATGTTTCTTACATACTAACAATATTAAATTTACTTAAAACTAGAGAACAACTAAGAAAGGGGGTGGAGTCTAAATGAAACATATCATGGTGGTGGATAAATGAAGGAATTTCCTGAATGTCGTCATAGACGAGAGGGTGTTCAACCAGATACAGAAAAGTTCTGAAAACATGTATGAATGAGCTAACAATAAGCCAGGTACTAGTGAAAGAAAAACCTCATTTATACTACCAGGAATTATTGAATTTATCACGTACATTTTGTCTGCATGACAATGAAATTATTCACAAATATTATAAAACCAAATAATAAAGGAAAAGGAATCTATGACTTAAAATGTTTGAAGTTGAACTGAACAAAGAAATTTGAAATGTAAATAAAGTAAATAATAACCGTAGATCCAACTAAATGGAAATGTTTTTCAATAAAAATAATTATAAAAATACAGATAATTATTAGCACTAAACAACATTGCTTCCGTATTTTTGACGTGACAACGTCTTATAATTCGATGGAGCCGGCTGCACGCACGAAAAAACATGACTCATGCGGCGTTACCTCGCTCTGAGGCGTTCCATTTAAGGCTTGAAGTGCAAGCGAGAGCGCGGAACGAGCGACAAAGAGGCACAATCGGCCTCCGCGTTCGGCAGCGTTCGACATCTGTCTCTCTCCTACTTGAGTGAGCGATGCGTCCGCGTGGACAGCTGCTATACAATAATACATTTCCATTTACCTCCTTCTCTATATCCATACAAAATATCTATCAAACAAATAAAATTAAAATTTTCTTTTGAAAAATGAAACCATTCCATCAGTATTTTCTTATGACGTTGTCACGTTCAACTATCGTCAGTAAACCGACTTTACAGACAACTGTTTTTTGAAGAGTTTGTGGCCTGTATTTCAAACTGATTTAGAATTTCTTGATTGTATTCGAATTAAAACAGCTTGTTTATGTTTCGTCATTAGCCTATTTTTAGTGTTAGTGACTTCATTTGAAAACAACTACCGCCCTGACCAAAATAACGCATTAATCCAGTCATTTGGTTTTCCAACACTCACGCTAATGACAATTTTTTATTGATTATTTAATATGCAGTTTATTTTCCTAGCGAAAATGTAGTGGTTAACTTACAGGTTTAATTTAGTTTTTGTTTTGATAAGTTAATGACGATATGCATACACTCTGAAAATATAAAGTGATGTCTCAAAAACCAAAAAAGATTCTGATATTGATGACCCTATCCCACCAGATTGTACTTACTGTTTAATATTTTTAGAAGTTTCATAGCGTTTGGGAAACTTTTGTAATTTCCGGGTAATTGAACTCTGCTCTGCTTTTTTGAAACTTTCAATGAAAACTTTTTTCAGTAATCGTTTTTCTATAAGTAAAGTGCTTTAAATGAAATCGAGTTCCGGGTTCCGAAAATGACTGCTCTAAAATTTCTATATTTAATCTTCTGTTTCCAACGTAAGTTACGATCATTGAAATCATAGTCTTGTTTGCTGATTTTCTTATGATATTCATATTGATGTACCTTTAGTAGATATGCATTAATTCTTGATAGCATATTGGAACAAAATAATTATTAATTATCAATAAGTAACAATTTTCACGTATCCTTTTTGAGAAAAAAGTATCGAGATTTTTTTATGATGTTAAAATAAGATTTCGTTACAAACTTTTGGGTTTCTAAATTAATAAGCAGGTATGACCTTTAAGGTTAACATAAATATGTTTGATAGTCTCAAAGGTCCGAAACATTTACTGAAAAAAAAAACCTAATTTTCAAGTTTTTAACGTAGCTTGAGGGTGAATTTGAGTTTAATAAAAATGCCTTCCGTATTTTTAGGGTTGCTGAATAAATAAAATAAACCTGTATTGTTATTCTTCTTAATCCTAAGAATTTTGCTTTGCGCTGATGACAATGACGTTTCGTGAATTGTAAAGTGCGACTGAAATCTATCAAGATCAATAGCAATTAAAATGAAGATGTTAGGTTTACTAATTTTTTATCCAAAGGTACATCTCTTAATACATTTTACATAAAAGTAAACTTTCATCAAACAAATAAGCAGAACCTTGTCAAATGATTTAGTTTGTCATTTATGGTAGCAAATTCTTTTATATAAAATTTGTTGTTTTCTTTTTGGAATTTACTCTAAATTTACGAGGTTTGAGATAATTTTGTGAGAGAGTCCCTGTCATTTTCTTGAGGTCGTTTTTACCTGTTAATAAAACAAAAAGGAACGCAGTTATAAAATACAAAAACCAAATTTGAAGTGACTGGTAAAATGGTAAATATTAGATGAGCTTATTTAGTAAACCTTTGTAATTTATGGTAAAAAACAGAAATGACAGCGATTTGAACTTCACGTATTAAGACGAATATACCTATTACACGTTTGTGCATAATTTACATCATTAGAAAAAAGGAAAAGCACAATTTAGTAGGCCGCCTATTTCTATTAAGGTCGCGTTGAATAATGGAGTATTAAAATTCGTACTCGTTCATAATTTTTGCACAAGGTTACTTTATTATTTCATGGACAATGCAAAAATGAGCTTATGTTGTTTATTTGCGGATCATCGATGTGTTGATGTATTTGTTGAATAATAAATTATCTTATTATAACTATTGCATATTCAGACAGCTTTTTCAACTCTCGCATAATTTTTGACATAGAACGTTTTCAGGAATTAAAAACGAACGGTTGTATTTTTATTACGTAAATAGGTCATCGAAACAACGTGTTTTATATACATATGTATGTGTTTTGTCAAGATAAATTTTGTTAATTAAAGTGTATAAAGAAAATATAATTTTGTACCAGAAATATTCGTCGAAGTCAGGTTGAAAACTATTAGATGTAGCTGTTATTACATAATGAAAAATGTAAGGAAAACCACCTGTGATAGATACCTTCAAATGTTTAGTGAGTACCAACACCATTATTTCAATAAATGTATTTATTTCTGTTTAGCAAAAACCACACAGTTATGTAATCCATATAAGTTTGGTATGATGATAATCTTTTTATTTTTGCCTTAAATATAGTTTGTGTCATTTTGGTGGGACCGCGAACGCCTAAATACTATAGTCAATCAAACCAGAGATGTCGCAGCGGTGAACTTATGCTATAAAACTAGTTTTTCTATATCTCTGGAACAGTATTCTTTTTCTGGAAAAAAGGTATCTTATGTCTTTCTCTCTACCCCTGGTAATATGTGTACAAAATTTCGTAATGACCAGTGGAATAGTTAATACGTGAAATCGTAACAAACAAACTTACTTTTCACATTATGATCTAAGACCTATAAACATATGTTCAAACAATCAACAGATTTCCGAACTACAATATTTTCATGTAATTCTATTATTTAGTTGATACTGCTCTCTACTCATTCAGAAGTTTATTCAGCAACGAGAAACTTGGTTAAGCATTTAATTGGTTATTAAAATTTAAATTTTTGTAAGTATTATGTCTTCATATATTGTTGAATTGGAATTTAGAATATCTGTAGGGCCATTGGTAATTTTTTTTCACGTTTTACATTGACTCCAGTCGCGTTTCTATTTCAGTTCTTGAGTAATTCCGCCAAATCTCGACACCCACTCGAAATCGTAGTATTTTCTATTTTTAATCCTGACTGTTACAACAAACAAGCACAACTGATTTATAGGAGCGATATTAGAACATGAAACTCAGTTCTACACATACATTCGCAAATTTTGTTCCTTAGAGTGGTACTTTCCAAGTTATTTTTGACACCCCATTCAAACTTAAATAAAAACTACGGGAAATATTTATGGCCTTTCACTATTAACTATTTATTTATATACAAAAGGGCTCCAACATATTTTGTACTTCATTCGTAGACATCACAATTTTTGCAACGTTTTAACAATTTATTAAAAGTTACAAATATCAACCTTTATGCCTACTTCAAATTGCAGTTGAGAAAGTGAATTCATTCTGGTTGAAGAGAGTCCAAAAAATTCTAAACTCCTTGAAAATGGATAATTTAAAATATTGATCGATATTTTTTCCGGTTTCAATGTAATGGTCCATGGAATTTTGAAGTTCCAAATTGATATCAGCACCTGCCAAATCACCACTTATCGTACCCTCAACAAGGAACTACGAAATTCTATGAATTACCACAAAACAGCCCGCAAAATAATATCGAATTGATATACGCCAGCTGTGTAAAACCGAAAACTACAATATATTGTGGTGTGCTAATAAATGCCTATAATCCAAAATTCTTAGAAAACGATTCGTAAAACTTCACTTATTAGATGAATCCAAAGCTAAAGAAACTACGGATTTCATATCTTTCTCTTATTACAATATCTAAAAGATCGGAAACAAAATGGGATTGAAAATATTTTGATATAACATGATTGATGTTGATTTTACATCAATAAAAATATTGGTAACCCTATTTCGGATCTTCACATTTGAAATAACAAATCAAAAATGTATTTGCATTTTATATTGATGTATTTTTAAAAAAACATTTTCCATATTTCTAATCGTAACGTAAAATAGAATTATTGAATTAATGTGTTCGGTACGTATTGCATACCTACTTATTGTACAGACATTTTCGTATGTACATTCTACATGTTTGTGTTACATGGGAAGTGGTGAAAGTCATTCATTATCTCTATTCACAAGTAATAAATACGTAACATTAACATCCTGCCTTCTAGAGACAGACTGTAATGTAATAATGCTCGGCTTCCCCCTTACGATTTATTAATTTTTTTTGTGGACTGCTACATATACAGGATGATGATTTACGAATAATTGCCATGTCGTTTTTCTTATTGGTAGTAATTAATATTTCGTGAGAATTTTCAAAAGAACAAAATTGATATTTTTATTAATAATTTGGTATTGTAAAGCATAATTTCTGTTCATTCCTCATATAAGTATTGGAGTTTCCAAGGAGTACATACTTCAATAACGGGTGTGTATTCAAAATAAAACAAGTAAATGTACATAACAATATTTGAAAAGTGGTTGAAGGCCTACTTATAGCCTTTAGATAAAATCTATGCCTGTCATAAAGAAGGAAAACACACTTCAAAGACGCGCATCAATTTTCAAGCAAAATCCGTTCTACTATTTGGCAAACATTTCAATGATTTTCAAAATTAGATGACGGATTTCTACGGAATTTTTGTAGGATCGGTAATCCCACATAAAGTCCTTTTTTCGAATCTAAACTAGCGACCACATACTTATATTGGAGTCTTCGTTTTATTTCCTGGAATTGTTCGTTCACCTTCTTTTGCACCAGTATCCTGGAAATTTTCGGAAGGTAGTTGACTTTTAAATTCTTAATCATGTCCTTAGCGACGCTCTTGTTATTTGAAATTGTATGATTGTGGGGCAATTTTGATCGTATTTTCCCATTATTGTTTAAAAAAATTTGTAATCATTTATGAGTTTTGGGAATGCCAAGGCAAAAAAATGTCTCCATTTAATTTAGTAGTATCTGATACAGATTGATGTTATTATGAACCAGGAGTTGTTATGTTAAATAAGGTATCTGTTTAAATAAAAACTGAACTATGTAATTAGTTTTGTAGCATAAACTAAACGTTTTTGTGGCGCTTCACAAGTAAACTTTTCGAAATAAAAATAAATGGTTTTTATTCAAAAAACCGTGGGCGAGTTTCCGGCAGTTTACACCAATACACGTGTACGCACGTATTTTTCATAATGTTCAAGTGCAAAGATATGTATTGTACGTATTTTCGAACAAACGACTTCACAGAAGCGTGTAATTGTTTTTTCGTTTTGTGTGTATATTTTGGATCAAAGACAAGGCGAATTGAAGGATGTAGTTAAAACTTATTGTTTCTTTTTCTTTCCACAAACGTCTCCGATTGTTTTTGAAAAGTTTATAAATATATATTTTGCGGTATTTTTCTAATAATTGTAAATGCAACTGCGTGCATTTAGGGGGTCTTTTATATAGGCTAATTACACATACAATTTATTTGCAATGCATAACTAATAGAAATTCAATTGCTTGTTTGATGCTGTTCTGATTCAGGTCTAAAGGTAATTGTTTAAAAATATTAGGAATTGTTGGAGTTACTTCATCATTTCACTTCACATTAATACAGTGTAAACTCTTTATAACGTCACTCGATTTAACGACAAACTTCTTAAAACGTCGAAATTGCTTGACTTTGGTTGGTTTACATTCTTTCTATACAATATTACACTCCATATAGCGTCACGCTCACTCTATTTAACGACAACAATGTGGTATTATAAATCATTGAACAGTACTTTCTAAGTTACCGAAATAGATAAGAACTGCAGCTGTGTACTGTACGTTGTTGAAGAAGACGATCCTGTCCCTCCACCAAGCATCAAACAAGCACTTGATGCAGCGAAACTATTAAAAAAATACTTTTTATATAATCAAATTGATCCAGCAGTATCTCAAGATATGGGTAAGATACGTAACAAAATACAATTAAAATATTGGAGCAGCAAAAAACATCAGACGAAGATAACAGGCTATACGCAATGTATGAATAATAATGTTCGTGTGCAAAATGTGTAGGTAATATATTGGTAAATGCATATTATTATAGAATAGTAAAATAATATCTTTTATTTCTCTCCATTTAACGACCACTCTTTATAACGCCGAAAAATGTTCGGTCCCTTAAGTGTCGTTATATAGAGTTTACACTGTATATGTTTTATCGTAGATATAGGTTTGTAATAAAAATTTGTGTAGCTGTCTCCTTTTGTGTACGACTTCGTTTAATTGGAATTTTTTTCTATACATTTTTTACATACATATTTTTTGAAACCCAAATTCACTTACGTTTGATTTTGTTTAAAATTAGTTAAACAGTAAAAATGCCCAAATGATCTGTGTAATGTCACTGTAGCCCTGCTTTATAATACTACTCTTAATTTAGAAATAGTAAAACCCGGACATTTTAGTCGTTTTTATTGTGTACCATTTGACTAAACAGCAGATTTAGGGCTAAATCGATTTAAAAATGTTTTAGCAATAAATAGATAGTTTCACACCGTAACATATTTTAAATGATGAATGTTTTTTTTTAGTAATATATAAATCGACAAATTGTGATTCATTTTGAGCAGCTGAGCCAACTACACCGAGACAGGGGGTTCGGCCCGTATTAAAAGTTACGAAAACGTAACTTTTAAAATAAGTAGGAGTGATTAGGATGTTCTCTACAAGCTATTTTTAATCTTCTTGAGTCATGTACGAACCGGAAATAAGTTTTAACGAAAACAGAACCTGGTTTTTAATTATCTGACGTGCCTACGTAGACAGATTGAAGTGTTTTATTACAGAAAACAGGTGACTTATTAGTAAATCCGAAATTAGTTTGTGCGTAAACTCGTACATTTTTATAGAATTCAATAAAATGAGCATAATGGTAACAATAATGGTCTTTAAGATTAATTGATCGTATAACCTATTGGTAATCGAACTATTATCGATTAAAATGTACGTATCCTTTTAGGTTATTCATAAGGCTGATTGGTATGTATATTTTTTAACTTAAAGGCACGTGTCCAAATAATTTTTTAGCGGTTTAGTAACAATAAGGTAGAAAATGTTGAAGTTTAAAATACTGGATTAGAAGAAGGATTAAAAATATGTAATAGTTACGTTTGTGGTAGAATTTCCTTGACTTGACAGCAAAGAAAATCGACAAGAATGGGTAGAATTTTACAATTGTGACAGATTATCCACGTTGTGAGCATTTTTTAAAAGTAATTTCTATGTAGACATTCCTAGTCACTGATAAAATAAACATAAGCCACGGTTATGAATTTTTTAAAATTGAAATTTCATTTTTATTTAGTTTTCTTCTTCTAAATTCTGAGTGTATTTCAGACTTTATATCCGCTTATAAGTTAAACTATAACGTATTAAGGGTTAAATTGTTAAACATAACCAATTATTGCCTTGTAGTTTGTATGAATGTCATAAATTGGACAAAAAGAAAACTTGAAATATATATGTAAATACATATGAAATAATTTAAACATTGTAGATTGATATTCGAATTTTCATATGTGATAAAAACTTCATTCTTTGGTGAACGTGTGTACTGAAATTTAATGATATATGTACTTCGGTACCACATACCACAGAAAAGCTGCCCATTGAACCGCTGATAGTTACATGTACTCGCTATATAATTTTAAGAAAATAGTAAACTGCTACCATATGTTTTGTCCTTACGATTATAAGGCAGTGTAACCACAGTAGTTAAAAAATTCCATTAAAAACATTAAGATTCGAAGCGTACGCATATTCGGTTATGAAGAAATTTAATTTCTTTGAAGGTTGGTGAACTATCATGCTGTCATGTGTAAACGTATTTCGAGATGATAAAATGTCCGGATGTAAAAAAAGTATTCCAGACTGTGTAAACGGAAGTGCTTGCATATTTTACTGATTTGATATTTCGGTGCCTTAAATAGCTGTCTACATTTGGCAATTTACGTTAGTCAGCTTTGATAGCCCTAATATGTAGATACCTACCATGAAAGTAGTCGGAATTAGTAAATGTAAACTAAAAAAGTACTTAAGAATTTTGTCTGTATAGATTTGAGGGGCTTTACATGTAGATGACCAAGTTGTATATAAAATGAAAATTAAGAGAACTAAATATTGTCGAACTAAAAAAATGAGATTGAAAATTTGTACCTCAAGGTTAAAACATTAAAGCCCTTAAGTGAACGCGTATTGAAAGTCTGAGAATAACATTTTTTATTAGACAAATAATCATAAGAGTTTGTGTACTGTTAGTAATATACTACTATTTTCATAAATACTAACGCTGTTTCTTCTAGATTAGTAGAGAAAATATTTTTAATCTGCATTTAATTTTACCAAAAATGACTTCAAATTTTTTAATTGCATACGTACGTAACAATTTTCGAATTTATTTAAAATTGAATTATTATTGGAAATTAAAAATCTTATTTTATTCTTTTCGGGCATAATCTGATGATTTTGGGTTCGTTTCCATTTTAAAAAATCGAGTTTAACAAGAATAAAAATATAAATTTGTACTATATCAATACAAACTTTTAATTTTACCTGAATTAATTTACATTCGTTGGAAGCTAATTTAGATGTTTTGCGAATCAGTGAGTCTTGAATCTTTTAAGAAGATTAATGTTGGCGGAAGTAATTTATTGTAAACTGGATCTGTTGAAAGGGTAACGAAATTAATTTGTCCTCCCTTACAAACTCGAAGGATTTCCTAGAATTTCCTTGATAAAAAATTAATAGGCGTTGACAATCCATTAGCTAATGATAGTTGCTTATGCGTACATATTAGGTTAATTAAGGTTCTTTCGGAAGTGTTCTGCGAGGGTTTAACAGAATCCTAATGATATGAGTTTTAATGATATTTATTGAGCAATAAATTTAAATTACGCTTTCAATAGCTAGGTAATGGTAGGATATTTATGATTTTCAAAAAATTTAGCTTATTTTTTAAGGATAATTAGCTGTAATTGTTACTTATGATTAATCATAAAAGTGTAGAAATTTAACATAGAACAAAGCTAAAGAAACTACGGATTCAGTTTTTTCCCTTATTACAATCTGTAAAAGATCAGAAACAACATGCGGTTGTAAATATATTGATATGTTGATTTTACATCAATATAATTATTTGCAACCCTATTTTGGTTCTGATCTTTCACGCTAAACAAACTATTTTGGCATCAGCGTCTTCTTAAGACAGAAGAATTATTTGTTGCTGAACTGAAGAAACTATAACATAAAGATATAAAATTATATCTCTATCACTTGAAACAGAAAAATATGAATCATACTTAATCTTCGAAGCAGGTGATATAGTGCAAATATCAAATCTAGATGAACTCCAATATTTATAAAATGAGTAGTGAGCAATGAGGTATTACAAAAAAATATTTATTTGAAAAAAGTATTTTGAAAATACGTATTTTGCATTTATCATTTAAAATACAAAAAGGAAATCTATTTTGTATTTTACATTTGAAACAAGAAATTAGAAAAGTATTGGCATTTTGTATTTAAATACTTTTAAAAAACCATTTTGCAAATCTCTAAATTTTACCGATAGTGAGAACCAAACTTATATGTGTACCTGCAGTTAGAGACTGCCCCAACAATCCAGGATTATATCTCGAGTGTTAATAATCCTTGTATGTGAGAATCAGGATAACAATGCTTTTATTAAATTAAGACATCAACTTGAATACCAAAAATTTGCACGATTTGAACTATTGATGAAAAGAAACAGATGATTAATTTATTGTTTCATCAAACTTTATTCTCATAACTCGATTCTGTCTCTTTAAATTCGAGAGAATTATGATATAATAATGTCAAATAATTTAAATTTATGACCTTTCAAAAATCGTACTCACGAATCATTGGATAAGTATCCACCAATTAAATTCTAATAAAATTAACATAACTTAATATGATTATAAGTCGTTAGTCTGATGGCCTCGAGATAAATGTAATGCTGCAACTGTTGAATTATTGATGATTATTAATAACAATTTATATTCCCTTCATATTCGTTTAATAAGACGACAAGTGTGAGAATAATAACGTGTTTTTTGTTGATTGTTTACTTGTATCATTTGCTGAAAATGCATATAAATTTCTAATTTTGTTAATTATCCAAGCGTGCTTCTATGAAAATGGATCAATTGGAATTACTATGTCTGACCATATACGACATGTAATACGAACCGTGGTTTAAATTGGTTAATCCCATCAGTATTCATAGCTGCCTGGATGCCTTTTAGAGTAATTGACTGTGTTTTAAATTACGATTGATTAATATGGATGTAATTATTGTACGCATTTGTAAACTTCGGCATGTACACAAGGATCTATACATTGCGTATCACAAATAAAATTATCGTGTGGACATACAACTACTGGTATATAGACAAAAAGGAATATATTGATAACTAACAATTGTTGTTTTACATAGATGGCAAATGTAGCTGTTTAAGTTCTGGGTTTGCTTTTCTAGGTATGATAAAGTTATAATAGTTTTAAAAATAAGCACGAAGTCGTAAAGGTAGTGTTTAAATTTTGATTGTTTTTTTCTTACTTTCATGGAGTTTGAATTTGTTATCGTGAATTTTAGAGCTGTCATTTTTGCTGGTATTAAACGCTGAAGGCAATTTTAATGCATAATATAAGGAGTATTTATTGTAGGATTTTTCTTAGATTAAGTGTATAATAAAAAATAGGCGAGATAGGCTGGTAGGACACCTTCTCAGACATGAAGGTCTAGTCAGAGACATATTAGAGGCAGAAACAGGAGTTAGGAGGGGTAGAGGTAGACCTAGATTAGATTACTGTTCACAAATAGTTAAGGATATGGGTTGTTCTAGTTTTAGGGAAATGCGAAGTTTAGCTCAGCATAGGAAAGAGTGGAGATGAGTGTCCAACCAGTCTTACGACTAACGACCCAAAGATGATGATGATGATGATGAAGTGTATAATTATAAAAATATTTATGAGAACTTAATTAACTTCATAGTCAGTAATTAATTTATTGGAACCATCGGACGTAGATCGTGATTTCGATTTTATTTGATCTCATGCGGAACTATTTTATTGTAGGCTTGTGTAGTTCACGAACCAACTAGTTCTGCAGAGCGATCTTATGTGTGAACTACGAGAACTACGATAGTTTGCAGCCAAACAAGAAATTAGTTCTGTCACGCAGTGAATATGGCAGAAGAGACTCATGATATACCTCCTAACCTGAAACAACTGAAATTTATAGGCAGTATTGGTTGTTTTACTGACAGTCCATTCTTATTGTTATTATTTAATTATTCAATTATTATGATATAATGTAATCATTGATTAAAGGGTCTCTATCTTCTTCAAACCTAAAGTGCCTTAACACTGAACTACCGAACTATAAGAGCGAAATAGTTCGTAGAAAAATAATGAACTAATTTGAGGGCTCCTTTTACTGAACTAAAAATGCCCAAGTCTATTTTATTGATCATTCCAATGTGATATAGCAAGTCCCTACTACTTTTAAAATTAAGGTCGAAACTCGTCAAGTCTTGAAGCGAGTATCGGGTCCGGGTATTCCTAACTGGACTCGGTGGGTACGAATTAGAGTAATCGATAAATAAAAATTTTTAGAGTAGTAGAAATAAAAGCCCATGTTATGAGTAAATATCAAATTCTTTTTGAGTGAAAATGTCAACCACAAACTGTCAGTAGTTTCTACGTTTACGCCATACGCCTAATACGTTTAATATGCATAAAGTAATATCATTGTAATGGATACATATTTTAATACTATTTTTTTACGATTGTACTTAGTCGTATTGTGTAGTACGCGTTGGCATGTGCGTAATTTCATATGCGCATAGTTTACAAATTTTGAAGGCGTAAAAAAGCCCTCCCTTGATATCATCTAAAAAAAGGCGAGAAGGTAGGACGCGGTGTTCGAATATTACGTGAAAAGTAGAACAAAAAACGATATTGTCGATGAGTCACGAAGCGCTAATACAAATACAAAATTTAAATAAATTTGAATTGTCAACATGCTGGCAACACATATACATATATATGTATGCATACCTTTGTTACCTTTACCGAACAATAAGTACCAAACAAAAAGATTCGTTATATTGCTAGATTGTCAGATGTAACATTTTTTTTTTTTGGTTTATTGCCAAAGAGTTAAACTGTAGTTGATTGTAATGTGTAGTAAATTGTAAATGCGTATATTACGTATATACATGCTACAGTAACGACTTTGTTCGTTAAAAGTACGATATATTATGTGCTATATAGGAAAATAAGGAATTTATGAGGTGTGTCTCAAGAAAATTTTATGGAGGAAACTTCGCTGATAATAATTTGCTTTGAGCTTTTTCGTAACTGGCTACTGCTAGTGACTGGAGAGAAACGGACATTTTTTACAACTTTACAACTGTTGTATATGTTGTAGCTAAAGTAATTAATGTGTATATTGTTTATATCGACATATATCTATAGTACCTATCCTATTTTATGCAGCTAGAAATTAACCTTCTAAATCTACTAAAACAGTTGCTGATAATGTCATTATCATAAGGTCGTCAGTCCTAAGACTGGTTGGTCACGCACCTCCACTCTTTCCTATCCTGAGCTAATCTTCGCATTTCCGTAAAACTAGAACAATCCACGTCCTGAACTATTTGCAAACAGTAATCTGATCTGGGTCTACTTTTACCCCTCCTAACACCCTTTTCTGCCTCTAAAACGTCTGTAACTAGACCTTCATGCCTGAGAATGTATCCTACCAATGTATCTCGCCTATTTCTTTTTGACTTCCATAGAAGTCCTCTGACTCGACCCTGCGCTATCTTCTGGTTTATATCCCTACTACTCCTTCCGTCCTGACTTATCTGACTTCCTAGACACCTGAAATCAGCCACTTCTAATTTTTCGTTTCCTATTTTTATATTCGCTCTTTCCCTACTTTTTCTTCCCTTGCATACCAATACTTTTGTTTCACTTTGATTTATTTTCACGCAGTACTGTTTTGTCAGTGCCATTTCCACTTTATTTAAAGCTATCTCCAACTCCTCCTTGCTAGATGCTAATACTGCTATATCATCTGCAAATCGAAGCATACTAATATTTTACCCCTGTATATCTATCCCTAAAGTTACCCTGTCTTTAATGATGTTGATCGCGTGTTCGATGTATAGATTAAAAAGCAGCTGACAGTATGCATCCCTGTCTGACTCCCTTCATACTGGTAATGTATGCACACAATAAATGAAGTTATCATTTTACAGTATTTATAATAGAATAACTTCAGTAAAACGATAAGTATTGTGCAGTTTCCTTGTTCATCAGATTTGGCACCTGCCAATAAAATTTTATGCGATTACCTGCTGCTCATCGTCAGTGGAATATTATGCAAGAGTACATAATTTTGACAAGTCTCTTTCTTTTCATCTTGATTAATTAACTACCATTAAGTCTACGCATTAAATAATAGTAATAACTACTTATTACTACGTTTGAATAATAGCACTTATGAGCGAGATTATGAAACAGTATCTGTGGAGTTTAAGAATAGGGATACTGGAGATTAAGTATTGCTCACGTAATGAACTTGTACATGTGTATTATATCGATTAGCCATTAATACCGTAATGTAAGAACTTTTTCAATGACGGGAGTTCAATTCAAGAGCGGATTGCGTGTTACTTTTTTAGAATGTAATCACTTCAGTAAGTTGAACAATTAACAATTAAACCTGTATGATACATATAGGTAAAATAAATCTAACTGTATTTTTAAAATGGGGTAAAGGCAAACTCTGATACTAATTTTCACAAAGTTAATCATTATATCACAGTTACAAAGGCATTGATAGAAGTACCATCCTTCAGCGACAAATAATAACCCTTACAGTATACCGTTTGGTGCTTCTCCAGTCGGTTTTGTGCTGAACAGTTGAAGGATAGACTAGCGACAAAATGGATAAAAGTATCATCCATCAGCGATAAATTATAGCCCTTACAGTATTTTTCTGCGTCATTTCTATTTCGAGGTTATACGCTTTGTGTAGTACCAGTTTGGCGGTTCTCCAGTCGTTTTCCGCTGGACANTATCACAGTTACAAAGGCATTGATAGAAGTACCATCCTTCAGCGACAAATAATAACCCTTACAGTATACCGTTTGGTGCTTCTCCAGTCGGTTTTGTGCTGAACAGTTGAAGGATAGACTAGCGACAAAATGGATAAAAGTATCATCCATCAGCGATAAATTATAGCCCTTACAGTATTTTTCTGCGTCATTTCTATTTCGAGGTTATACGCTTTGTGTAGTACCAGTTTGGCGGTTCTCCAGTCGTTTTCCGCTGGACAGATAAAGGATAGACTAGCGACCAAATGACAAAATGGATTAAAGTTCCATCCATCAGCGATAAATTATAGTCCTTACAGTATTTTTCTACGCTATTTCTACTTCGAGGTAAAACGCTATGTGTAGTGCCAGTTTGGCAGCTCCCCAGTTGTTTTCGCTGGACAACTGAAGAATAGACCAGCGACAAAATGGATAAAAGTCCATCCATCAGCGATAAATTATTGCCCTTACTGTATTTTTCTAATACGCCATTTCTATAATATGTTATGTGTAATTTCAATTTGGCGCTCTCCAGTCGTTCCCCGCTGGACAAACTAGCGACAAAATGGATAAAAGTACTATCCTTCAGCGACAAATTATACCCCTTACAGTGTTTTTCCAGGCAATTTTTATGTCGAGGTACGCTATGTGTAGTGCCAGTTTGATGGCTTTCCAGTCGTTTTTCGCTGGAGAGCTGAAGGTGACAAAATGGATAATAGTACTATCTTTCAACGACAAATTTGCGACAAATTATAGCCCTTACAGTGTGCGCTATTTGTAGTGTCAGCTTGATATTCGGTTGATATTTCGTCTATTACTATTATACATCGAAGACGCCATCATCATCATTAAAGACAGTACAACTGTAGGGATAGATGTGCAAGGGCAAAAGATTAGTATGCTTAGATTTGCAGATGATATAGCAGTATTAGCATCTAGCAAGGAGGACCTAGAGATAGCTTTAAATAAAATGGAAGCGGTACTGACAGATCAGTACTGTATGAAAATAAATAAAAGTAAAACTAAAATACTG
>NW_020438905.1:458923-461312 GCF_000699045.2 Agrilus planipennis | reverse complement strand
ACCAGCTACACCAGAATTTCCAGAACTTTCTTGATTCTTCCGGTACAGTTTAGGTACTCAAGCTTTTAGAATATTCTACATAAAAGACTACCTTAAACATTTCTTGTTAGAACAGTGATCGAAATATCTACAAAATGCTCCAATACAGTGTCGGAAGCCATTCTCATCACTCACACATAGTTGTCTTCGAATGTTCCAGAAGGTTCTCGATTTTTCCGAATCATTTCACTCTAGAACATTCTACCTGAGAATAATTCTAGAATTTCTTTGACCCTGATTTTTTTTAAAATGCTTAAGTGCATTTTGAGTTCATTATTTCCCGTTATCAATTTAATGTTAATGCATAAGTAATAAGAACTTCTGATAACAAACAAAAATGTTATAAAATAAGAAAAATTTATTATCTTACCTTGCTCTGCTTTTATTCCTTTTATTGATCTGCCTTGAACTGCATAGTGTATATATTAATTTTTTTTATATCGGTATCACTCGCTAAGAAAAGTCGATCGCCTCAATCAATCTTAGCGAATATTTCACGCTACTCCAATGTTTTAATTATTTATTGCACGGATTCGTTCACTTCTTTATCCTGAGGCGAACCTTCACTCCCTCCAATCGCATTGCTTAAAACAGACACGGACATAAATATTTAAAACAGTATATTGCCTTATTAACAAATGAATATCAATAATATATTATCCTGGCCTGGCGACGATGAGATACAACTTTCATTTTTTTGAATGATCTAAATCGAAACAAGATTCTTTATCTGATTTTATTTTTACTCATGTACTTGGTAATTGTTACTTTTAGAGTTCTGTACCTTAAAAAAAATAAAAGGATCACTTCGCAGTCCGTCTGTCTTTCTATCCGTCAAAAGAATCGTTGATCATCATCTAAACATCTAGAGCATTTCTAGTTGACTTAAGGTTTCCATATGTGGACAAATAAGAAAAACGTGAAAATCACGAATTTCAAGTGAGGATTTAGGCTGTCTGTGCGTCAGCAGAATTACTGATCTTCAAAACTTATTTAGGGAGCTTCTAGTTTTAGTCTTCAAATTTAGAGTAAAGGAAAAATCTCTTTCTAGTTTAGCTAGGACCTTTTATTGTTATGGTACAAATTCAGGAAAAAAACTGAAAATCGTGAATTTCAAATGAAAAGTCAATCTGTTCGTTAAAATAATCACTGATCATCTAAATATATGTGGTACCTACCTCTGGTTGATTCAAGGCATTCAAATTTTGACGAAAGGAAGATAAATTTTGTTTTTTTCAAAGCTTTTACATTAGTAAAAGTATTGTTTTAATTATACTAGTATAAAAGTTTCGGAAAAATAAAATTTAATCAAACACATTGTAAAATTAAAATTGAATTCTAGATCGTCGTTGCCAAATTCAAATTTGAAAGATTAATACGTAACAGGGATGATGTGACAATGATGCAATACTGTCTCGAGCTGTCCCATTATATTGTGTTTATTTCTTAAACACTGTAAAACAAATGCTTCTTTATTTTAATGCCCTTTTTACCATTAAATTCTTTTTTCGTAAATATTTACTCAGTGTCGTCATCGGAAATAGGTACACGTACCATACATACTTGTATTTTTCAACACATATGGCAATAGATTATATTATTAATTTCGACCTCCCTTGTCTTAAAACCAATTAATTTTGTCCCGGTAAATTGTAGTGTTAAGAGACGTTGTTACTTTCTGCAAATAGACTGTTGATGAAATACGTGACGAACAAATCGTGGGAAAATTAAACTTGAAAGAAACAAGAAAAATGTATGTTAGTTAAGTTTGGGTTACTAAGGTGTAGCAAAACTGAGTCTTCCTCATAATTGTTTATTGCAAACTTGAATACTTTTGCCTCTTGTTTTGAAAAGCAAGTATAAATGTATGAATTCGTTTTGAATTAAATATTGAAAAGAATTGAAGGCTTAAGAGATAGGTACCGCGCACTTTCTACTTGGAAAAATTGGACAATTAAATTGTTTACCTTAATAAAAGATGTTAAAAAAGTATTTATAATGAGAGTAAGAAACGGAGTTATGCACAGGCTTTACAGTATGTCAAAAAGGAAGTTCAAGATTCTGTTTGAAGTATATTACCTACTACTTATCTATTACTTTTAGAATTAATAATGGTTTTATAAGTTAAGTGGTCTCCTAAGTTATTTTATATTACCTTAATTATGGTCAATATATATATATATATACTTTTATATGTACTTTATAAGTTGTGGCATTATAGAAAACAGGATTACTTTATCGAAACCAATAATTTATGGTATAACACATTAACATTACAATATTACTCAAACATTTTCACTACTACTAAAAACTATTACTAATGGTTTAAGTCTTCCAATTGGCGAGGTTT
>NW_020438905.1:447331-457975 GCF_000699045.2 Agrilus planipennis | reverse complement strand
GAAAAATACATAAAAATATTGAGAAAGTTATATAAAACATTATTTAAATATCTTTATCAATAGGGTAGGTTAGGTTAGGTTATCGGGTTTTGTTCAAGTGACCACCCTCTTTCGATCCCCCACCTCCACCCGCTTGAAAATATTTTTTTTTATTGAATTTTATTTGAATTATAGTGTATGAAAATTGTCAAAATAATTAACTTTCAACCCCCATAACTTTTTATGGGGGTGAGACCGCCACGAACTTTTTATGATACAATGGTGTGGGAGACCTCCTCTTTCGATCACACCCACCCCACCCACTTCGGAGTGGGGGCCATCATCTAGACATTTACCCTGGCTGTTTTGGTATCCAACAAAATCGAAAAAGCGATCTGGCATACATGGTGGCGTTTCCACAGGAAAACTGACCACCATGAACTTAATTGCCTTAATAACAAATACAATTAATAATAACGACACCAATTCCAACGTTTTTGACGTTTACCTTTGTGACCAGTTGTATATTATTTAACTTGCAAATGAGTCATTGCATATAATAATAAAATATCGTTGCTATCGAATATGCAATCAACTACATATATATGTATGTATGTATGTATGTATGTACAACATGAACACGCGCCTTAATTTCTCTGCCGGGGGCCATTTACCAAAAGAAGTCCATTCGCTTTCCGACTTCTGATTGTTAAGACGTGTAATAAATATATGTAACTTGCATTCTTCAGCATCTGTTGGGCCTCAAAAAATGTGTATTGACCGTACAATAAAAGACCAAGCCGCGCCTTTAAATATTTTAAAGACGTTGTGAAAAGTAAAAAGAAGCAAACGTCCGTCCGTCAATACATTTTCGTAATTGCGAAAAGGATCTTGTACATCTGCCAAAATTGGATATTTTTTCTGGTTTACTACAACATTAACAATCGCCTTTAATAAAGAAATTATATGAAATCTAAATGATGAAAGAAAGAAAAGATGAAATGAAACCTTAATTTGGCCACGATTTTTCCGCTATTGTATCACGTCAAAGAAGTAACCATTAAATTAGTTTAAATTATTATTAAATTTATTCGTTCATTTTATTCTTCATGGAAACCAAGTATTTTTGTACGAGGGTGGATTGATAAGTTTCCGGCCTAACCAAGAGATGACGCCACTAGGCCTACCTTGAGGTGACATTCTATAGTACCATCCTTGGATAGCTTGTAGCTATAGTTTCAGCCCGATCTCCTTGCTAGTGTAGGTTTGACAGCACGCTGAACAAGACGCCTCTGTGGTTTTCGTAAAAATGGAAAAGCAGGAAAATCGTGCTGTCATCAAATACTTTTATTTGAAGGGGTTAACGCCGAAGGAAATTAAAAAAGAGATGGACTCAACACTGGGGACATCCTCCCCGTCATATTCAACCGTTAAGCAGTGGGTTTCCGAGTTTAAAAAGGGTCGTGTGAGCACCTCTGATGGGCCTCGCTCAGGACGCCCCGTTGAGGTCACAACTCCAGATATGATCGAAAAAATTCATCAAATAGTGCTGGGAGACCGCAGATTGAAAGTGCGTGAGATAGCTGAGACCTGTAAGATGTCATATGAACGTGTGCAACATATTTTGCACCAACATTTGCATATGGAAAAGCTCTGTGCAAGATGGGTGCCGCGTTTGCTAACAGTCGACCAAAAATTGATTCGAAAAAACATTTCTACCGCAAATTTGTCATTGTATAAGCGTAATCCAAGCGAATTTTTGCGTCGATTCGTAACCGTTGACGAAACGTGGGTCCACCACTACACTCCTGAAACCAAAGAACAGTCTAAACAGTGGATTGGACCAGGGGAACCAACTCCAAAGAAGGCAAAAACAATTTTTTCGGCGAACAAGGTTATGGCTACTGTTTTTTGGGATGCAAGAGGTATTATATACATTGATTACCTTGCAAAGGGTAATACTATCACTGGTCAATACTACGCAGACTTATTGCAACGTTTGAGCCACGAGGTGAAAATTAAACGACCTCATCTGGCGAAGAAAAAAATCTTGTTTCATCACGATAACGCACCAGCGCACACGTCAATCGTTGCGACGGCTAAAATCAACGATCTAAAGTTTGAATTGATGCCGCACCCTCCTTACTCTCCAGACCTAGCCCCGAGTGACTATTTTCTGTTCCCTAATCTCAAAAAATGGCTTGGCGGTAAGAGATTTGCGGACAATGAAGAAGTAATCGAAGCTGTAAATGGTTATTTTGAGGAGCTTGACGAATCAGTCTATAGAGATGGCATTAATAGACTGGAACACCGCTATGAGAAATGTATCAGCCTTGGAGGAGATTATGTTGAGAAATAAAAAAAAAAAATTTTTAAAAACCTTGTTTTTCTTGGTCAGGCCGGAAACTTATCAATCCACCCTCGTATACTATTAACTTTCCTCCCTTATTTTTCTATTCGGTTTGAAATTAAAGTCACAAGTTGGTTAAAGGTTATTTATTTATTTAAAAACAACATTCAAAGTTATTGGGCTTTCTCAAAAGCCATTGATTATTATAGGAATCGAAATTAAATCGAAGACAATATTTTTATGATTTGGACATTGGAAAAAAAATATGGACGAGGGCTCATATGGACACTGCTTCTTTGAAGACTGTCCTAAGCTGGCAGAACTCTCAAAATGTTTGAACAATGCGTAACACCCTCATCATAATCATTATAAAGCTATCTCGAATTCCTCCTTGATAGATGCTAATACTACTATATCATCTGCAAATCTAAGCATCTATATTTATCCCTACAGTTGTACTGTCTTTAATGATATTGATCGCGTCTTCGATGTATAGATTAAAAAGTAGTGGTGACAGTGTGCATCCCTGCCTGACTCCCTTCGTAATATTTACTTCTCTACGTTGCAGCTCCAGCTCTATAACTGCCTGTTGCTCTTTATACAAATTAAGTATCACTCTTCTATCTCTGTAACTCATCCCTACGTTTTAAATATATTTAACATCTTGTCCCATTTAACATTGCCAAAAGCTTTTTCTAAATCAACAAATCGTATGTACCTGCTCTTTCCTTTTTCTATCGCTTACTCTATTGTTACTCGTAAAGCGAGAATTACTTCCAGCATTCCTCTATTTCTTCTAAAACGAAATTGATCTTCATCCTAATAGTTTTTCCACCTTTTTTCCATTCTTCTCTGTACCATTCTAGTTAAGATTTTTGACGCATGGAAAGTTAAGCTTATTGTTCTAACTGTCTCGCACCTCTCTTTTTAGGTATGGTTACCATCACGTTCCGTTTATAATCCTCTGGGACTTTCCCCATCTCGTAAATGTGACTAACTTAGCTTAACCATACGATATCTAACCTATTGTCATACATGTTTTAAAATTTTAACACCCTCCCATACTTTAAATTGTATTTATTGAACTTATATTACTTTATTATATATACGTGTGAAAAGAGGGCTGAACATATTTCTACAAATTTTCTTAAATCACGTTTTTTTTTCAAGACTGCAAATTCGGCTGGTTTAATGGGTTATTGTTAGTTGTAGTGGTAAATTCTGTGTAATGTATGGTATACAAATTAAGAATAAATGAAAAGGGGGCCCCATGGCATCACCGACGGTACTTTGATGAGGTTGTTTGCCCTATTTCGTCTCGCCTTGGGCACGTTTACTATAAACGGCAATTATGATTCACCTGGCAGTGCAAATACATTAATATTAAATAAAAGGAATATAGCCACAAGTATAAATACAAAATTATGTGCGGCATTACTAGACCTGATGACCTTCGGTGTACTAACTTTTTATTTAGAGTATAATTTTTTGCTTTCATGACATTGAACGGGCAGCATAGCAGTCGCTTAAAATGATCGAGTTACCTACTAGGTAACTACTAAAAGGTCCTCAATATCTCACCAACTAAGAATAGAAATTAACAAGATTTAAGTAATAGAATTGTTCAAAACTAACAATTGCGAAGTTAAAAAGGAAATCTGATCGTTTCCTCTGTTTGTTGTACGTGGATGGTTTCCTTCAGTCGTTGTTACCAACTTCCGGTACTAATTAACAGACTTATTGCTAGTATTAAGAAAGAATCAACAGTTCTTAAGGACGTTTGTGGTATTTAAATATTTCCGTACCCAGGACTTCGTAGCTTCAAGTTTGAAAGAAAATAAAATCAAACATGAAAGTTTTTAAGAATTGATGAAATGTTTTCATTAGGTAAATATTCTCGGAAAATAATCTTGTGGAATAATAAATGTAGCAAACCAAAATCGATTACATCAATTGCCGATACTTAACTTAAATATATTTCTTCATATAATCAAGTATTCTATTAGTTACAATGAATCCGTTCAAATTAGTTGTAATTAGATAATTAAATTGAATTTTTAGAATATTTTACGTTGCTGCGCATAAAATATCAATGTACTTGACAATCAGTATAAGAGATCTGATAAAAAATTATCGCGAATTTTGAATTTCCGCAGCTTACGTATATTCGATTTTCGATTTTTTAGTGGCGTTGTGTTAGTACTCATCTCTCACTTATTTTTTGAACAGACCTTGTAAGTACGTATAAAGACATGGATAAAAACACTTAACTTATTAATTGGTAAAGGTTTTCGCGACCAATATTCGGGTTTCAAAGTTTCGCTAGCACGAGTGGCTAACTTCGTCAGAGGCCCTTACATCTCTTATGCTGCTGGTTGTGACATCCTCTGAAGAAGTTCGTTCTAGCGAAACGTTAGGAAGCAACTCCAACCGACGACGGTCTTCAGACCCGAATCAGGCTAATTACTTTATGTGTTCCAAGTTCTATAATTTTACAGTGAAGGAGTTCATTGAAACAACTGTGTATCTACATAAATATTTATATAGAAAAACTAATCGATATAACTCTTCAGGATACATTAAAATGTTTGCTCTACTTAACAGTAACACTATAAATGTAATAACATTAGTATAAACTACTTTATGTAATGGACACATAATGTACATAGAAACGTACTTGTCATTAATTTTGAAATTACTATTTTCTCTTCATGTCTAATTTAGTAATAAAATCTTCCTTTTGAAAATCAATGTTTATTTTTAGTCAATGAGGGCTTTGTTTACTTTTACACAATTAAAGTTTTTGAAGACTATTATGTTTGTAATATTTCGCCTTGAAGCAATAATCTTCAGCCTTCACTTTATTTAATAACAGCCAAACATTTCGTACTCCAGCCGTGAACTTTAGACTGTTTCATTCTCCTTAATGTTTTGGTTTGTTTGCTTATAAGGTTGCCTTCAAGATGATATAGCAAGAACATTCTTACTGACCTTAGATAAGGGTCGAGAAAATAGAATGAGCCCCTTTTGACATTAGGTTCAGTGTATTCTGCCAATAAAATACATACAGTAAACTAAACGTATGGATCTACTACTACTACTACTACTAATTTCTTATTGTAAAGATTTATTCAAAAAAGATTATCAAAAGTGTATGTTTGGAACATGGCTTTGAAGTTAATAAAAAGTAGATGAAATACGTTGGCAGCCTCCTGATACTTGAAGGGCAGAAGTTCGAAATGAAGATCTTATGATGATGATGATGACATGACGAGAGATTGATTCAAGTTTCTTTATGTTAATGGTCATTATCTTGGGTAGTTTGGCAAACTCTTTAACCCAAAGAAAATTTAGTTGTGCAATTTCGACTCCATTTTAACCAAAATATCTTCCGGCAGATGAAGATGATGTAAAACGTGATTTTAATGAATAATGACCTCGTATTGTGTTGTCGACCTGGTTAAGGCATATTGTTCTATCTATCAGAATTGATTGATGTACCTATTGATACGTAGTTTAATTACAAATAGTTTTCGTGTGATGAGCGAAAAAACTTGACAATGAGACAATGTGCACGTTTCTTTATACTTCTTGATTCTCTAGTTTACAATTCCAAGAAGTTAACATCGAATTTAGTTTTGTTTAAGATAATCTACTGGAAGTCAACAAGAAATAGGCGAGATTGGTCAGGCATGAAGGGCCAGCTATAGACATATTACAAGTAGAAAGACGTAGATCTAAATTAGATTACTGTTCACAAATGTGTGACGTTCTAGTTTTAGGGAAACGCAATGATTAGTTCATGTTAGGAAAGAGTGGAGGTGCATGTTCAACCAATGATAGAAAGATAATCTGGAGATTTAGGTTTCTTAAATAATTATTGCAAGTAGTATCTACATGTTGTTTTCAGGTAATTCTGAAGGATGGAAACAATGAGTGCACATATTAGTAGTAACTATAGAACATAGATAAAGATCATGAGGACATTGTGGTACATCAGAAGACAGTGCCCAAAAGGTTCTAGCCTGTTGGTACTATTTTTCTTCATCTGATGATTAGGTTAGGTTGCGATTGCGAAGGTGGTTCACTGGATCAAATTTCAGATTAGGGGAACCTTCTCGACCATAACGTAACCTTCAAAGGTGAAAAGTTAAATTGTTAGGATAGTGGATTAGAATCCTTTTAGCTTTTATCATTCCTATGACTTTCCAAATGTGTTTTTGAACTTTCGTTTGAACAGCACTAGTAGGTGTTGACCTGAGAATACTCGACCAATCCTCGTATTTGCGTCACCTTCGTCTAAAGGCTGCCTTTTTGTTATTAAATCTACGTCGGTAATAGAATAAAAGTAATAATCGTCGTGCCCATGGCTTCCCCGGAAGTGGGACAAAGTTGTCGTAGTGCATCTCGCCATGAGACTTTTAAATCGATTCCAAATGGGATTGTTTCCAGTCGGCTCGCAGCTCGCGGCTAGCTGCAAGCAAGTAGGTGTATCAACTTTATAGCGGTTATTATCGTACTTTAAAACACGAACTGTGGACGGTTTTAGTTCATATACGATACAGTATAAGTATAATACGTACGTTTGTATTGTCTCGCCTTGACTTAACTACATCGGTCGTTTTACTTACTTTACACATGTGAGCACCTAAAGGTGTATGTAATGTAGTAAGAAGGTGCTTTTAAATAATGCATCGTCGCTTCGAAGACGACATGTTGAGTACTGTGTTGTAGTAGTAACTTGGGCATTGTTCCACGACGACGAAGTCCGTCTGATGAAACTCCAACACCACACCTACAAGATAATACTCGCTGATTGTCAGTCGTACACCTATGTTAATGACCGATTCTGCAAATAATAAAGTGGTGGAGTCTACTGTATTATTGTGATCGACAGTTTAAAGCAAAACAAAGACCTTATTGTGACTGACTGTTTCTCTATTAGAGTTGTTACTGTTGGGAAGTGAAGAGTCATTATTGCAGTATTTTATAGAGTAAAAGTTCTTCGGCAAAAGCAAAAGTGATTCGAACGCTGAATACGTCGAGTGAGACTGATGATGAGAATGTTGCCCGCAAGTTCTCATGAGTTCATGGATGCTTGCTGTACTTTCGGTCTTCGGGAATTGGTTATTGTGCTTTGATAACTAGAGTAGTGTATCAAGGCGACTGACTATATTATTATGCAGACATAGGTGGTTTGATGGTGCCGTTATTTTAATAAGAATAAGAATTCATTGTAATAGTTTGGATCCAGGTGTTCATCATGGTAGCCGGCAGCATGTATTTACTTCAGGTAAGGCAAGGGTTTAGAAAAAATTGAAATATTCTAGGAAAATTATACCATTCAACCCTTTGGGAAATGTCTAGGTTTTACCTATATTCGGTTTTAATTATTTTTTCCCATGGACATTCATTATTTCGACGAAGAGATGTTAAAGACATGCGAAATGAATAAAATTTTCTTAAGTTCATGTAATATTAATCAAAAATCCGATACTGGGTCAATTCAAATGGGAAATGGTTTGTATTTTGATTTTTATAGTCGCTAAAATTTTTTATTTAAACGTTTTAATACATCCGACTTTAATCAGTAGTGGATTATCAAAAATATCACTAATGGAATATCGAAAATGAGCTCTATTTTGCTGCGAATTTGTTATGAATAGTAAATTTGACTTGGAGCCAAATGCTGACTCAATCTGTTTTTATTTCCCAATAATAATTCCTACTTTTTTCTAATCTGTGCTTATACATACCTATATCAATTTCATCGATCTACTTTTTACACTCAAAAATACCAAAGATGAGTCAATATTAAAATAGCTTTTTAAATGCATATCCATATTAATTTCGTTATTAATAAATGTCGTTAGTAAATAATACTTGAAAAGTAAATTAAATATTGCGTTTTTGTTAATTCATTTTAAATATTCTTCTTTTTATTGATGCGTTAACGTATTTATGTAAATATACTGTATTATACAAACTACATATATAATTAATTGATTAAGTATTGGATTTTAATGTGTTGACCTTGCATAGAAAGTAGACCCTTTAATATAACAGATAAAAGACTACTTTCGCAAATTGAATACTTTTGTTGTGAGTAATCTTTCCATAGAAGTAGGTCGGCATCTTAACCTTTACCAATAAAAAAAGTAAGATAATAAATGTAAACTCAATCGATAACTCGTACGATAAATTGACTAAACTGATACGTAAAGTTTATTAACCCATCACGGACATACTCTATTTATTATTATTTTTAAAGTATTATTGAACTTTTTCTCATTTTAAGGACTTTTCAAATATTTAATGAATAATTGACAGATTTTGAGCTTGATTGGGTATTTAAATGGTCTGCTAATTCCAAAAAGCCCTATCATTCATTACAAATACATATAGTTATAATACGTAAGCTAGAACCATACATGTTAACACATTATAGATTATTACTTAAGATATAATAGATAATTACCTGATGAAGAAACTCACTGATACCACAGGATGCGAGTCCTTTTTATAATTCAAAGTTTTAGAATTATTTCGTTAGAATTTTCAAGGACCTTTATCAACACATATGTAAAATTTTACATTTAATATCTCCCCCTTTTGATGGTTACCATTTCACCAGTATTGCTTTTGGTAGATAAACCTTCATATACCTATCTTGATATAGGTATTACACTACTTTTATTGTTGGTAGGCATAAATTTTAGTTGGTTTAGCCTACAGACTATAGACTGTAAAGATTTATTCAAAAAAATTTAGCCTACAGACTATAAATTTGTCCACGCACATATAAAACGAATGCACTCACGTATGGGTGCAAAAACCTTTACCAGTTAAAAATAGCTAGGCGTGAATACTAATAAGAAAGGTAGAACAATAGATACAGATGTTTGAAGTGTTTGTATACAAGTAGTAGGTACTTATATGACATTAACATACCACCTAGCACCATTCGATCTGACATAAGTAGTAATATCTCTCGCAGCTTTTACTTCCCTTTTTTCACGCTTTTACCATCCTGAGGTGTCTGAATCCTTAAATATCGAAAATCAGCATCAGCGGCTTCTTGTAGTTTTTCGTCTCCTCTGTCCAATTTTAATTAAATAATTAACCAATAAAACACACTGTTTTTATTTAGCAAGTATATATCAACACTCAAAAGCTAAATCAATTTCGTTAATTTCTAATCCTATTTTATATCCTTTAGATACCTTTCTTGTTTTATTTTTGTTAATTTCATTTCATGATGTTCTTCTAATCAATACCACTTCCGAATTGTCAACTCCTCCTTGCTAAGAAGGTAATAGGCATTACTATATCACCTGGAAAACTGTCTCTGAAAGTCTTTTCCTAATGCTATCCTATCTTTATTATTGTTAAGCGCATTTTCGACATGCAAATTAAAAAGTTGTGGTGACTACAACAATAACTTCTTTGCGATATTGCTCAAATTTTATAACAGCCTGTCGTACCTTAAATAAATTAATGTTAATTCTAGATATATTACTGTTCTATCGCTAAATCTTATCCCTAAATCCATATACCGCGTTCCTCTATTCTAAACCTCAGTTGATCATCCCCTAAAATTTTTTCCGCCTTTGTTTCTATCCTTCTCTGTATGATTTTAGTTAAGCGTTTTGACGCATGAGAATATTTCTAAGTAATATACTGTATGAGTTTAAAGATATCAGCTTTTCTTGTGAAATGTGATACATATTGTAACAATAATTTAGATAAAGAAAAGATTTCTGGGTGTATAATAGTATAGGAATTGTTTTGTGTTTTATTTTATTATAGATACTCTTTTTCTTTGCTATTAGTCATTTATGAATTCTGCTTATTCGTTTCGTTACAAAAATAATATTCATTGTGCATACACAATTATATTTCATTGCAGTTATGTACTATATATATATATATATGTATAATCTACATTTTAAAATGGTACTGTTTTAATTGCAAATGAGAAAGAAATTAACTTATATTTACTTAATGTAATATATTTCACCTTTCTTTCATCTAATAAGTGGAAAAGCATTCGTCACAATTGAATTAAACAGACACAAATTGCTTCCACTATTTCCAATTAATTGAATTAACGTTTCAGTTCATTAATGTACTTTGCTTAATTAAATTATACAGAATTCAATCTTAATTATTGAGAACGGGATCTATAACTGTCGAAAATTTTATTGGTTCTTTATATAAAGTAGCGTCAGATACAATTAGGTCGGTAATTGTTATGAATTTAAGAAAATTTTGTTTGTTCTTTATGTAAAGTACCGTTAGACGTATCAGTACGT
>NW_020438905.1:400739-446030 GCF_000699045.2 Agrilus planipennis | reverse complement strand
CAAACTTTAACTTCGCAGGAGCCGCTACATGAGGTTAGTTTGAGTCACTCCATACCCTTCAATGAGTACGAGAGAGTAAGCAGTAATGAATAATTTTGTTTTGTCTTTTTCTTCTCCCTTCCACTCCCATATCAAGCCCCTTCATCCCGTAGACGAGCGAAGCCAGTTGGTTAACCTTGAGGATCACTCGGGATGCAAAAGATCCGAGTTTGCCCGGCTCTGATCTAATCTAGGTCTACCTCTACTCCTTCTAACTCCCGTTTCTGCCTCTAATATGTTTCTGACTAGACCTTCATGCCTGAGAAGGAGTCCTATAAATAATTAGGAAAGGGAAAATTGCAATGTTATATTATTCGTAAACGATTCACAATGTATCGCAATTACTAAGGGCCAGTTTTAGAAACACAGAATAAGACACGGAATAGCCTCTATTCCGAGAATAAAGAACGGTTAATAGTTTATGTCTTCGTTCTGGCGAGTTTTCCATTAAATATCACCCCCACCATTGTGCTAAAGCACACTAAATCCCGTTCAATATGTCGTTTAAACACTTAATCCATGAAATTTTAATCATTGGTTGACGGTTATGTTGAAACCGTTGAAACGAGCTCAGAATGTCTGTAAATAGTAAAAGTCTACAAGGTTTCAATTCATAATAATGTTAAATGTCAATCAAAAACCAAACACAAGAACTATACCGAATTAACAAATAATTTATTACTTATAGTAATTATTAAATAATGTAAATTAGGTCTAACGTCCTATCCCAATACAATCTTAATTACCGGGTTTCCTTGTTTCACTTATTAAATTATTATTCCTGGTGTTGAATTTTTCTTTTTCTTCTGGTAGAGTTGTGACCAATACTGGTTATAGTTAGCACATTTATTACATATATGTATATTTTTTTCGATAGAACTAGAAATGCTAATGATAATCGTGACACTGATGATTTAAAATACGAGGGTGGATTGATAAGTTTCCGGCCTAACCAAGAGATGACGCCACTAGGCCTACCTTGAGGTGACATTCTATAGTACCATCCTTGGATAGCTTGTAGCTATAGTTTCAGCCCGATCTCCTTGCTAGTGTAGGTTTGACAGCACGCTGAACAAGACGCCTCTGTGGTTTTCGTAAAAATGGAAAAGCAGGAAAATCGTGCTGTCATCAAATACTTTTATTTGAAGGGGTTAACGCCGAAGGAAATTAAAAAAGAGATGGACTCAACACTGGGGACATCCTCCCCGTCATATTCAACCGTTAAGCAGTGGGTTTCCGAGTTTAAAAAGGGTCGTGTGAGCACCTCTGATGGGCCTCGCTCAGGACGCCCCGTTGAGGTCACAACTCCAGATATGATCGAAAAAATTCATCAAATAGTGCTGGGAGACCGCAGATTGAAAGTGCGTGAGATAGCTGAGACCTGTAAGATGTCATATGAACGTGTGCAACATATTTTGCACCAACATTTGCATATGGAAAAGCTCTGTGCAAGATGGGTGCCGCGTTTGCTAACAGTCGACCAAAAATTGATTCGAAAAAACATTTCTACCGCAAATTTGTCATTGTATAAGCGTAATCCAAGCGAATTTTTGCGTCGATTCGTAACCGTTGACGAAACGTGGGTCCACCACTACACTCCTGAAACCAAAGAACAGTCTAAACAGTGGATTGGACCAGGGGAACCAACTCCAAAGAAGGCAAAAACAATTTTTTCGGCGAACAAGGTTATGGCTACTGTTTTTTGGGATGCAAGAGGTATTATATACATTGATTACCTTGCAAAGGGTAATACTATCACTGGTCAATACTACGCAGACTTATTGCAACGTTTGAGCCACGAGGTGAAAATTAAACGACCTCATCTGGCGAAGAAAAAAATCTTGTTTCATCACGATAACGCACCAGCGCACACGTCAATCGTTGCGACGGCTAAAATCAACGATCTAAAGTTTGAATTGATGCCGCACCCTCCTTACTCTCCAGACCTAGCCCCGAGTGACTATTTTCTGTTCCCTAATCTCAAAAAATGGCTTGGCGGTAAGAGATTTGCGGACAATGAAGAAGTAATCGAAGCTGTAAATGGTTATTTTGAGGAGCTTGACGAATCAGTCTATAGAGATGGCATTAATAGACTGGAACACCGCTATGAGAAATGTATCAGCCTTGGAGGAGATTATGTTGAGAAATAAAAAAAAAAAATTTTTTAAAACCTTGTTTTTCTTGGTCAGGCCGGAAACTTATCAATCCACCCTCGTAAACAACAGAAAATGTTATAAGTGCAGTGTAGTTATAATAATTCAATTCTTTGCCGTTTCCGCTCTTCTTCAATAGAATCAATAAACTAATGGTTTATTTATGAACGGTTAATTGCTTTTTTATGACTGTTTTTTCGGGCAAAGGTAGATGTTAGTACATACAACTCCAATTAACAATGAAATACGTTTAGGTAACAAAAACGTACTTTAAAACAACAACTTTTTAACCACAGTTAGCTAGTAAATTGACTCAAGGATATGGTCATAATCCGTAATGGCAACTATAGTAGTTGATTATTTTATTTGCTAATGATTTTAATTGAAATGTTTGTAATGTACGTACTATCAAAATCTGTGGCAAGAATCGTTTAAAATTTTTTATTGCTTTACAATATATTACTCGTAGCACATACGTATGTACCATACACGCGAACAATTATTCACGCACTGTATAATGGGAATTTCTGTTGCGAACTCTATTGTTATAACAGTGATACCTACGTAACAATACTAAAAAGTTATATAATCCACACGGGCATGCGATTAGCAACAGTAGACAGTAGAATGGTATGTTTTACAGTACTAGTAATAGTAACATATGTAGATCTGGTATACCTAATATACATATACATACTGTATTTTCTGCTCTAATTTTTTATTATACTGTTTGGTATTCTGTTGTGACCAGGATGGTTCAAACATGTTTTACATTATAGATGTATGCTCCTATAAAAATCAATTTAAGTCAGAAGATGTTCTATATTCGGGCTGCTCTTTTGCATTGGGTTTCCTGGGCGAGTGCCAAGGACCCACTATCAATGGGGGCCTCCTAATTGTTGAATAAATTTATAATTTTGCCATATCCTTAAATTCCCAGGGCCTCCAATAGGTTAAAGACGGTCCTGTCTGTATAGGTACAAAGTTTTCAAAATTCTATTAAATATTGCGTAATTTACTCTAATTAGTTTAATTGTGTAAAACTGAATAAAAATTGTATAAGAAAAGATATGTTGGATACACATGATATCTCAATTTGCATATTTAATAAAATTACATAAAATATAGTTTAAATGTTAATTGTAGATCATATTTTTCTTAAAGTTTCAAATGCATGCGACCTGATAATAATAAATTTTTGTAATATAGCGAATCAAACATAATATGAAAACGCTTTTCTAGCATTTGAAAATAAACTTTTTCAGACTTTTTATCACTGCTCTACTTTCTTCCTTCGGAGATGGTAGTATGATGCTATTGTGATTCAATTTTAAAAGTAAACTGTTACTACAAGTGAAGAGTTTCAGGGATTATCACTCACTTAAACAAACATTACTTGCTTGTAATTATAATATAGGTTTTTTCTACTGTTTCTTAAAACCTACTAGCTAGCTTTCCTGTTAAAATTGGAGAAACTTGCAGAAATTCTGTCCTAATTATTGTATGTAAATGGGTTGTTGAAAGCTGCTTCAACTATTTTGGTGAAATCTAGCTTTATTTGATTTTTTTTGTGGTGCGGCGGTCAGCTCTATATTTTTTAATACATGATAATTTCCAACAAAATAATCATATTTTTAAAATCTTTAAGTATCTGTGTAAAAAGTGCCACGAGACCCCAATAGACGTATGTCAAGCTCGTACGACATTTTAAAAATTATCGCTGGTTCATTCTTTTCCCTGTTTCTCAGTGAAAAACTACTGGAGAGTCACCAAATGGGCAGTACACTTAGCGTAGGTATCTCAAAATAGTAAGTATGGCAGTTTCCCCCTTCTGCTTGGGTAGCTATTTACACCTGGTTGGNTCTACGAGGGTGGATTGATAAGTTTCCGGCCTAACCAAGAGATGACGCCACTAGGCCTACCTTGAGGTGACATTCTATAGTACCATCCTTGGATAGCTTGTAGCTAAGTCATGTAAACAGTATTATGATGATTTTTTTCGGTTTTTTTGGAATTTTGCGCACACAGTATGTAGGTACCCGATACTTGCGAAATTTTCGTCCACAAGAATTAATTTATACCTTTTTATGTTAAAATTTAACGATGTTGCCTGTATTCTTATGGTGTTTTTAGTCACGCACGCATGAGCCGTGTGGCCAATCTTCCCGCACTCTTTTTTTATGTACGTACGTTGAATACCGGAATCTTCAGCTTGATATTTGTACAGTACATGGACTTGTAACCAATACAAATACTATTGTATTTCCGCATTTCTCTATATAGATGAAATTCGGAAAAAATTCTGTCTCTTAAAGTACATAACGTAGGAATTTTGTTCTAAATGCTTCGTATCGTAGGTATTTTTGATTTTTCCAAAAAACAACTAAGTATTTTTCTTTTTTCCTACGAATGAAGCTAGCGGTGAATAAGATTCGCTTCTGTTTCAGTTATTAAAAAATTCCTTTGTTTAAACTGGCCCCAGAGAAGTTATGTTGAGATTGATTAAATGTTTAAATTATTTATTTCGATAAAATTGCTTCCATAGTAGCTATATTCTAAATTTGAAACCGTTCACTATTCTGAGATTTAAACCAAAATAATTAATTAAAGTATTTACATTTTCCACACAACTCTAAAGGTAAGTTAATATAAGCAAACTTTTACAATATTGTTACTGTATGAACTAAATAAGTTGACTTGAAATTTTGGTACCTCGGCAGTAAAAAGTGGGTAAAATATTACATTATCGTACGATCTCTCTCATTTCTGTTCACACTGAAAATAAAGAAACTTTTATAATGTACATTATCCAACCGAAAAACACGTAACACCTGTACAGTTACGTTGATGGTTGTACCTGCCAAAATGTCTGTATAGGTATGCAGTATATTTACTTACTTAATCATGACCTTATCTTTCGCGTTCCTTAATTTTTGTTATTGTTACCTAAATATTTTCATGCAAAGCACTGGCGTAAATTAATTTAACGAGTATACATTTTCTTACATTTCTGGGTTATTTGATTTCGAAACTCGAAACTTTTGGCAATACTGAACGCAGGAATGTTTAATGGACCTCCGGCTTTGGTCGAAAAATATTGCCGAAATGCCAGAGTTGCGCATTGATGGTTTAAAAATAACGAGACGATCCAAACGAAAACACAATTTCATTGAATATCTGTTCTGTATTTTTTCTTGACACAGTTAGAAAAACAGAAGTAAAATATTAATTTATTATGTTTAATGTAAAGTAATTGTTGTATGTGAATTCGGGAATTTCTCAATAACTATGGAATCAAGTGTATTCGTTACAGTTTTTCGATAAAATCTCTATTATATTTGAGTTTTCGTAAAGCTAGTTTTAAGAGCCTTGGTAATGGTAAATACATATGCATATATGAATTTCAGAATAATATTCGATGACACTTGAAAAATCAGAGGAGAAAATTTATAAATTCAAAATAGGAAGGGTGACATTAGTTGGTCAACTACCCCAACTAACGAATCCACGTTTTTTTTTTTTTGGGAAAATTCTCATTGCAAAGGGAACATTAATTATTTATTAGACGTTGCAATAGTTAGCTAATACTAGAAAGTAGTATCAAACGAGAAAACAGACCCACAAATTTTTTACGGTAGGAAAAGACAACACAAACGAGACATAGAGAGATTGACCAACCACTCGTGAGTTTTATCAGGTTTATCGGGTGTTTTTGATAACTATGGTTGATTACGCTCTAAATCTATTTTGGCTTATCCAGTTTTGTCTGACGTATTTTTAATAGTTTCTGCTATTATTTGACAAAAGCATTTTGGTATATACGATAAGTATATTATTCTGTAACATTTTTTTTGTAAGTGCTATTCTCGAAACTTTTGCTAACTTGTGATAGTTATCAGCAGAAAATTCTATTCTATAAATGCGAACGACCGTTAAATCTCTTACTTTCTATTAAATATGTGATATTTGTGGTTAAAATCTTTACTCTCTCGTTTTTCAAAAATTATTTTCTAATCCACTCATTTTCGGACTAGACTGCAAAAATACCTACCAGTGCTTCCTAGAAAGAAATACAGTTTCACCTTTCGTTCTTTTATAGCGAATATTTTGACAAGAAATTAATAATAATGGTACCATTTGAAATTTAAAAACGGAAATTGGATTTAGTGGTACGGTTTTTATTCCAGAATTTATTTTTGCGGTCTGGCGACTTGATACTATTCATTTTCTTTTACTTTCACCTGTTCTTGGGCATTCTTGAAATATTATTAACTGAAACAATTCTTTAGAAATTCATACAATACATTAAAGGTCATTAACACAAACGTTTTATTTGATGGATCGTGCAGCAAAAATTGGCGATACCATGAAATGAGATTAAACGCGTTTGTACGTGCTGCACCAAACATACGAGGGTGGATTGATAAGTTTCCGGCCTAACCAAGAGATGACGCCACTAGGCCTACCTTGAGGTGACATTCTATAGTACCATCCTTGNGTGCAGCAAAAATGGGCGATACCATGAAATGAGATTAAACGCGTTTGTACGTGCTGCACCAAACATAGCACACGTTTTAGAAATTGTGGTCTTAATGTTTTCGTTTTTGATGACTGATTGAGGATGCGGTTGATACGTTCTTTATTTTTAAAAGAAAACGTGTATGTCTGTCTTGATTGAATACATCTGAAACTATCAAACGTATCAACTGCCAATATGTACGTTGTACATGTGTACTTAACATTAGTATGATTAAAAAGAACATCAAACGCATTGCTAATGTTAATTTTTATTAGATTATAAACAGAGTGCTTTTGGGCGTTTCAGTCAGTAAACGATACCAATGTAAGGTCGTCCAATTCTTTAATTATTTTTTTCCGTTATTTGAAAAATGTTCTCTTCATCCTGTACATAGGATTTAGTAGTGACGAAAATTGCTTCCCTTTTTTATTTTAAAAGGAAAAACGGTAGGGTAAAGACAATTCTACACTTTTCAGTGGAATTATAAATAATTCATCATCATAAGGTCGTCAGTCCTAAGACTGGTTGGATACGTGTCTTCACTCTTTCCTATCCTGAGCTAATCTTCGATTAATGTAAGGATGTTAACATCCTTAATTCATATATATATATATCATCATCATCATTATCATTATAAAGTCGTCAGTCCTAAGACAGGTTGGATACGTGTCTTCACTCTTTCCTATCCTGAGCTAATCTTCGCATTTCCTTAAAACTAGAACAACCCACATCCTTAACTATTTGCGAACTGTAATCTAATCCAGAGCCGGGCAAACTTTAACTTCGCAGGAGCCGGTACATGAGTTTAGTTTGAGTCACTCCATACTCTTCAATGAGTACGAGAGAGTAAGCAGTAATGAATAATTTTGTTTTGTCTTTTTCTTCTCCCTTCCACTCCCATATCAAGCCCCTTCATCCCGTAGGCGAGCGAAGCCAGTTGGTTAACCTTGAGGATCACTCGGGATGCAAAAGATCCGAGTTTGCCCGGCTCTGATCTAATCTAGGTCTACCTCTGCTCCTTCTAACTCCCGTTTCTGCCTCTAATATGTTTCTGACTAGACCTTCATGCCTGAGAAGGAGTCCTATAAATAATTAGGAAAGGGAAAATTGCAATGTTATATTATTCGTAAACGATTCACAATGTATCGCAATTAAAATAATGTTGGTTGTATCTAAGATGAAATAAAAGCACAGTGAGATTTGATACTTCTGGGCTAATTCATGCTACTTGTAGATGTTATCGTATATTGGAAAGTGCAATTAAGGAATTACTATCGCTATAAAGATAAAATAAAATTTAAGACTGGTATTTGTCTGCTTCCTCGGTGTTTAGACGCCACCCAGATCGACAACTAAGATACGTTGAGCACAAGTGAACCTCTCTTTTATCTTTACATCTGTTTACTTTTAACGAAAGAAGACGATTTTAAAAGTTCAGTCACTTGCCTCTCTACCAGAAATTAAGTGATGCATTCTGCATTCTAATTCGTACTGTTTTCTATGTTAATCCGAATAGCAATGTTGTAACTTATGCAAATTTTAAAAGCGTCCAATTAGAACACAGCCGGATTTTTAATTAAATATTTCATTTTGAGAGAAGATTGTTAAAATGTGCGTGAACTTGAGAAGAAAATTATCCGATTTGTCATGGTTTAGGAAAATCGATTACACTCAATTTTGTAATTGAAATTGTAAGTGAAAACTTCTTAAAATTAATTTGGTAAGTGGATTACTTTGTGGATAGTTATTGTTATTATTCTAAAGATTAAATGGAAGGATGAAAATTATTTTTTTTTTATATTTATGATTAGTGTAATTTTCAAATCCAAATCAAAACCTTTGTTGGTCTCCTGAAAAAGTGAAAGAAAAAGAAATTAAAAAACGGGCTATTTTGCTATTTAGGTTTGTTTTTAAAAAAACACCCTGTATATTTGAGTATCCTATTATACAAACATGAAATATATAAAACAACTAAAGTTGACTTTAGCCCATCATTTTGTTCATTAGCCCATCACCACCCTCAATTTTAACTATCTTTATATAAAATACAACAAACGAATAAAAGATTAATGATGTTTAACTGTCCCTTCTTCATTTTATTGTCGACAAAATAAAACATATGAATTTATGGAATGGAAAAGTAATGGAATTGGGAAAGTAGGAGGTGTAGCAGGATATTTTAGTATTTAGGTTGAAGTCACCACTGTTAGATTTTGGGTCACAGTCACAAGCAGTTTGTTCAACGCTAAAATTAAGTGAGTAATCGATTAAAATGTGTACAAATTCTTTGTGTCACACTTTCGAAAAGAGTTCGTTCTTCCATTCAGGAAGACACGTTTGCTTATTGCTTTGTTCGCGTTAACCCAAATCTCCACGTTCTGGATTTACTTCCTGAGCCCACTGCGATACACGTTCTGAAACCATTTAACGACTGTGCCCCACATGTGCGTAACGTACTTGATGATGTATCTCGTTTATCCTAAAAGAACGTAAAACTGTATGCATCCACTAACTGTGTGCCATTTGTTTCGAAATGGGTGACATTTACGATAAACTCCTTGAAAACCTTGCGGTTGCAATGAGGATATTGCACAATTGTGAAAAGGTAAAGAGATAAAATTAAATATCTTAAAATAAGTGAATCATCTTGTGCCTAAGTTATGTAAATGCATTTTTGTTTTAAAGGTTTACGAATAACGCTACTTTTTTTTGAGACATAATATGCATTTCCTTTTTTGTTTTTTATTTTTAATTTCAATATTTTTTTTTATGTGTTTCGAAGATGGCATTGTTTTATCTAAAATTAAAATAACTAGAATTTTTTATTGTGTTTCAGACTGTGAGCAACCAAAGAAGACCCTGGTCCTCATATTCGGACATCAGAACGTACCACCCTGAGAAAACCTTATTGCATGGAACTCAAAATATGAACGGTAATATGTATTCACCATTAATGGCTCGTCGCCCAGCTGGCACTGGCTATGACTTTCCGGAGAAGGAAGTCAAAAAAGATAAAAAATGGTCTTTCGGAAACATATTTCGCAGAAAGAAAAAAAACCTTAGCGAGAGCAGCAGCGATGACGAAAATAACAAAATGAGTTTCTTACAGCGGAGGAAAAAAAAGAGTGCTGCAAGGAAAAAGTCTAAACAAGCACTGGGAACGTTTGACCATGTTGTCATACCTCAATTTTCAAGGGGTACGTACAATACCCTCTACCGTAACAACGACGATCCGACTGCTGTTTTTTCTGATCCTACACATGATGCTGCAAATCGAGCAAGTAATTTTAACACGAGATCCAGCAATTCACCGAGTCAATATTTAAATGTTAACTGTCCGGGATCAGATCGAAGCGATGTTAACGTTTCGCGCAACAGTTTAGCTTCAGTTGATAGTATCTCGAAGAAAAATCGGAAAGAAATGACCAAGGCAAGGGCAGAAGCCAGACGTGAAACTTTAAAATACGAAAGCAGCTCAGATGAAGAGTCTCAAAGGTCAGGTTCATCGGCAGCGAAATTTAGAAGTGACGAAAGTTTATCTAAGTACGGTTCATGGAGTCGACGAACGCGAGGCGCAAGAACGGAAAGGTATTTGAGGCGATTCTCCAAAGATGAAGACTTTCGAGATCCAAAACAATTATACAAAACCGAAATAGAGAACGGAAGACTTAAAATGCGATCGCCGTCCAAAAACGTAACGGCTAACCAGCCCTACTTAACAAGTTACACCGCTTTTGATCCTTCAGGGATGCTAACTATACCTCCAAGTCATAATACTAGTAAGAGAAACCGCAACTTCACCGTAACCACGTGCTGTTTTGATAACGGCTTCTTCCCTGAAACCAAACCAACGACAAATGCAAACCAAAGAAGCATGTCCTACGAAAGTCATATTGATCAACGATTACCGATCGATGTAGTCCATGGTAGATTACCGCTAGGTATTCCTACTTGCCAAAACGGAAAAACACCTCCATTACCTCCTCCGCGTGATCCCAGAAGAATAGTAACCATCACCTCGTTTGACAGTTCACGTCCCAGCTCTTATTGCTTGGAAACAGCTACTGATTGTAGGAATGGACTTGCCAGAAACCGAAGTCCGTTAGTAATGAGTGACAAACGAATTAGAAATGCAAGCGATATTACTGGAATGTATTACAGTAATGTTCGTTCAACTTCAGAAGACCAAATACCAGCCGAACCTATTATTCATTCTTTAACAGTTCGACCGGCCTCGACAACTCCAGACATGAATGGTAAATGTCATCAAAAGGATCATAATGATTTTTCGTTATTCTTAACAGATTCGAAGCCAAGAAGCCGAAAACCGTTGAATATACATTCATTCGCTAGAACTGAAAATAATAATAATATAAACAATCTACAAAATGGAAGAAGTAAAGCTTATCAAACTTTCAATTTTTGGAGACAGAAAGAAGATGAGGTGAAACGTCATAAATCAGAACCAATAACGAAAATCCTTCCAAAGAGTCCGATCCTTAGTAATAAGCTAAACGTTGCCGAAGAAAGTAAAAATGACGTACCCCAAAGTGCTTTATTAGTTAGCGCAATCACCAAGAGTCCAGTGGAACGAATAAGAGGTTTACCTAGGGAACCCAGTCCTTTTAGACCAATCTCTCCTGCACCAAAGATACCTCTTGGTAGTTTAAATAGGAGCAAGTCTGTTTCGCCAGGATTACATATTCCATCCGAATCATTTAGCGATAAAAGCCTATCACCAAATATAAATTCCAAAAAGCCGGAGAATTTGGAAGACGCTCTTAACGAACTGGAAGAAATTTACAATAGTTTACGTTTAGGCGATGAGGATCTTCTAGATAGAGCTGAAAAACGTGAAAGAGATATATGTAAGGAGGCTGCTACTAATTTGATGAATGGAAACAGCAAACGAAAGAGAGTTTCTTCAAGAAGTGCAGATATCAAGGAAGATGATTTAGCTTTTCGAAAATACAGTAAGGAAAGATCAAAAACTATAGGTGACCCCCATTCGGTTGCTTCTTCAATCAGTTATTTATTGGCATCTCCACTGAGTGGTGAATTTTTAGACAGGCCCGAACCTAAACAAAAGAATAAAAAAGAACCAGACGTAACTTTCGATGATTTGGTTTATCGAAACATTAAACAAACGAATAACTCTTTAAAAGTAATAGATCCGCAACCTCCATTCGGAATTCCATTAGGACCTATTAGTAGCGCCCCAAACAGCGACTACTTACATGCCGATCCGGAAGTCGGAAGGAAAGAGAAAATATCTAAAAAGATTCCCGACATTGTTAAAGACGACTTGGCTTATCGATCTCTTCGCAAAGATCCCAACAAGGAACCAGCTCTTCCACCTTCGTCTCCTATTGGAGACGCAAACAATAATAAAATGTTCTTTGTTCCAGTACCGAAATACAATCCTAACGGATCGTTTAAGAAAAAGAGAGCAGTTCGATCACTGTCGGCTAATATATTTAATTTAATGCAAAAAGAACATGACGATAGAGTCAAAAATGAACTCGAAATAGCCAAAAGCTTAACCGAAATTGCTGACGCCATGGAACAGACTAGGCTAATGCTCAAAGAGCAGGACAAAAGTATATCTGAAACAAGAAAAGGATTTGCAAGTGATGGAGAAGCATTATACGCATCTCAACATTCACCTAAGTTGGAAGCCATGAAAAGAAATAGAGCTAACTTCTTAGACGAGATGAAATCGTTTGAATTTCCTATGCTGCCTTCTAATTCATTAGATAACAAAATAAACAACAACGAGAGCAGTAACCCTGAGCAAGTAAATTCAACCTCAAAGACTCTCGATGAACTTCTTACTGCACTCGCAGTCGAAACTAGAGAGACTAGCGATAGAATAACAAATGAGCTGCGTATGCTTGATGAAAAGGACATTTTGAGAAAGTCGTCTCAGTCTTTGAAAAGTCACGAATCCGAAAGTAGCGATAAAAACCAAAACGTTTTTGAAAAGACAAGTCAATCAGATGAATTGCTTGCTTCAAAAACTACAGTCGATAGTAACGCAAACGAAACAGTATCCAAAGCCCCAATCAGTTCAAATGACAATTTTGCGAGCGATATTCCAGCGGTTGTAGAAGAAATGTATACTCCTAAGAACCAAATTCAAACTGAAAGAGAAGATGAAATACCTGTTGAGCTTATAACAATGAGTCTAGCGGACGATTCGAATGACAAAGCAGATCATGCAAAAATGTGTCAGAAATTAATGGAATGCGTGGTCGAAAATGCCGAAATTGTTAGCGATGAGATTGAATCAGATCATGTCCAACAAATACTTTTACAAGACACTGAAGAGTTATGTGGGGAAGGAACGGTCGCCAGTATCGTACTGACTCCAAAGGAAGAAGACGCTCTGATGGTAAAATCAGATCCAATTGAAGCTGAAGTGCATAGCGAGCCCGATTATGAAAATTTAAAGTATCGCGATGAAGACGAAAATGACGGTAACAGTAACCAAAATTCCGACTACGATGATTGTGATGTAAAACTGGACGATTTGAACGAAAACGTTGAAGCGAGCGATGCAGATAACGAAAGTAAAGAAGATTTTTCAGACGGTGACGTTGAAGTTGCTTTAAAAGATGTGGACAAAGGTGAGATAACTGCTTTGATGTGCGCTGCTTACAGTAACCTAGATAGCATTATAGGTCCTCCTGCTAGATCTTTGGTTTGTGTTGAATATGCTGTAACCCCGACTAACGAGCTTACAACCGAAACGAACCATTTATCATTTCATGAACGCACAAAGACATCATCGACTGCCGACGTTCAGAGAAGCATTTCCTTAGATCATTCATTAGAAAATTTAATTTCTCCAAATTTAGTTAAGGCAGCTAGCGCTACCTGTTTTTCACAATCGACCTCGCACTCGTGCTCCTTATTAAGCGGGGATACAAAAACAAAAATAGAAAACAGTCAAGATGGAAATATTAAACAGGGTAAATCATTAATTAAACATGACAGCACTGATAGTAACTTGCAGTCTGGTACTGCATGGTACAAACACACTGCAAATTTGGCCCTTGCATGTTCTTATGGCATTGCATGTACATATCACTTTACTTCACTGGATGTCGCTGCACTTTGTTTATTTATAATAACGGCGTCGATTATTATTTCGCTACTCAATAAGTGAACATTTGACAGGTACATCTCATTAACTATTTTTATTAGTGATAATTAGTATTGCAAGTAATGCGTTTAGATTTTTTGTAAGCTAAAATAAGGAATATTGACTGCTAGTATGTATTTTGGGAATGTATCGTCAAAATTGTCATTTATATTTTTTTTATTGAAAATTTTTGTTTCAGTTTTTGTATTTGTTTTGAAGCACATAAATATAATTATCTTACCAGATTCAGTTGTATTTCCTCTTAAATTTTATTTGTTTAAATTTAATCTTGAAAGAAAGATTATTTCTCTTGATTAATATTTAAATACAAACGAGGTATTGTTGGTGATATATATATATATATATAATACAACAAAATACAACAGCCGCCGCTTTTTAGTGTGATTAATGATTTTATTTTTATAAAATTATATCCCTATTTTAATATAAATTTGGTATCTATTATCTTTTGTGTTGCTACATTTTAACTTTTGTTTTTGTTTTAATAAAATTAACATTTGATATTGCATCGAATTTGTTTAATAATTTTTTTATTTGATAAATAAGTATTTGCTTAAATCTTATCTGTATCCGATTGTGCGCATCATTAATTACATATTTGTTCTACGAAGAAATACTTTTTGATTATTCTATATAATCAAATAAGTGCTAAATTGTGAAGTTGCTGCAACACATACTTCAATCAGTGAGTTCACTGTAAAAATCAAAAATTTCTACATTTTTATCTTCTTAGGGCGTTTATAATATATAAAATTAATGTGAAAATTCATTTAATTTTTATTTACTACAATAAATCTCAAAATAATGAGAAATTGTTGCTGGGTGTCCCTCCTTCGCCGGGAATCGAACCGAGGACCTTTCGCCACTGCTCCGAAAGATGACAGAAGCAATGACAATGAAACCTCATTAATTTGAGGAAATTTTTACTGCGTAAAAATTAAATAAATTTTTATATTAATATTAAATATATTAACCACTATTAAAAGTTTCTTGAAGTACCGTATTTCATATGTTTATGGTATATTTTTTAAATCGACACCGGCATGGTAGGGTATCTTGAAAAGGATTTGCACGTAATGGCGAAATATCGGTGTCGCTTTAAAAAATAGACTCCTTATCCCAATATTGGACTTCATCCTACATATCTAATATTTGTGGTTCATTAATTGGGAACAATTTGTTGTTTTAGAACTAAATACAAAAAAAAAACAAATACGTATTTGTGTCTATAAGTTTAATGATGATAGTTTTCTACGTTTGCAATATTACAGTTGAAAGTTATAATAATATGACCTCTCGTTATTACTAAATTAGCCAACTTTTCGAAATATTACGTTAAATTGATATAATGAAATTTTACGTTCAACTTATTCTATAGAAATGCTCTATTACTGGGTGGGAAACTTGCCTTGGGTTAACTTCGACAGCTGTTGTTATGGATGTTTTGCATAACTAGCTCCATCCTTACTATTAATCTTTCATCGCTAATCATTTATTTTTTGATATTTGTGGATATTTGAACCATCGCTTTCACACGCTCTTTTTGTACAGAAAACCAACAAAACTAAGTTTAATAAAGCGTTTTTTTATATATTCTACCATTAATTAATATGCGTGTGATGATGTTTTAATAGTTCGTTGTTAATTCAATATTTATAGCGTGCTAATTACAAATGATACATTTATTTTTTATAATTTTTTCCAAAGCTGGAACATTCCATACCTTAACTATTTGCTAAGAGTAATTTAATCGACATCTTCCTCTGTCTCTCTTGCCTCTTGTTTCTGCTTCTAATGTCTCCAACCGGTCCTTCATGCCTTAGAAAGGCTTCCTACCGTCCTGCCTCTCCTTTTTCTTATTGATTTCTATAGGAAAATGTCTTTCCAATTACTACGGTATTTTCATCATCCTTCAATAAATATATGTTTGCTTGTTTTCATCTCATATCTTTTACAATTTTTTGAAACATACTGACTCAGGTGTGTATTCACCCCCCTCTCGTTATTCGGATGAAGGTTTGCTGTTTTATACGAGGTGTTTAATAACAAATAATTTTTTTGTTACAAAATACAAATTTTTAAAATGAACAACTGCAGATGTAGGATAATAGTTAGCATAAAAAAATGCTTTTTAATATTTATTTCTTAAAATCACTGTCACGTATGAATTAGTTATATGCTTGCATAGTACCACTGTATGCCCAAATGTGTCTGTAAAATGTGACCTGTGACTTTTTTGCAACTTCTTATAGTATTTCTTGCACTAAGCATTGCCTTTATGATCAAGTGCAAAGTTTTGCATTGGTTCTAACAACTTTTCGTGCAGTAGAACATTTTTTGTTAGTGATGTTTTGTGTTTCGTTGTAGGTGTTGCATAATCGTCACCTCTTCCCCTTTGGTTGCTTTGGTGATCACCTACAGGTAAAATCACTATTCTTCCTACAACGATTAAGATGCAGTGAAGCGCAGTTCGTCCGTTTAATTCTTACTAATTAAAAAAATAACTGTAGTTTGTTCTGTAATGATCTAGTCAATGTATCGTGTTTACTATGTGTTATGCAAAACCTTTAAATAATCGCGACGATGAAGGTGTTGTATTCGAACCAACGAATTTCAAATAATATCCTATTGTTTTTATTAAAATATTGAAATAAAAGTTTGTTGTTTGATTAAATACATTTAAAACTTAAATTAAATACGTTTAATTTAATTACGTCTAATAAGGAGTCGTGAAAAGTTTTAAAAAATTAAGAGAACATTTCATTTAGTTTGAGCTTTACTTTCATTTTTTTTTAATATTATATATTTGTAAACGGAGAATGTTTTTGAAATTAATTTTTTAATTTCTTAAATTCTAACTAAATCTTTTAGTAACCAAGTTAAAATATCTGATATTCAACGACGCCTATTGTGTGTAAAACACAATTAGCTAGACCACAACTTCAATAAAAATGAGATAGAACAATTTTTTGAACATTATAGCGTTATAACATCCTTAAGTATTTTATTAAGGTGCTATAATTATATCGATTAAGAAAACTAGCTTAATATACGTTTACTGTGTTGGTTTTACATAAATATTTTATGCAACCTGAACAGCGAGAAGACATATTTCCACTTGCCAATCATGCTGAATAAATTAAACATTGTTTTATATTAACAGTCACGGAAATGTTTAGATGTCACTGCTTGGTTTTGTACCTTTAAATTTTTGTTACAGACATATGTAGATGTCACTACTTTGATTAATTAAAGTTTTTCATTGATTTAAGTTTAAGTTACATACAGATGGCATAATAGGTCCCATAACGTAAATATTTTAAGTTCAATTGATAAATTTTACGTATCGTTAGTTTTTTATCTCTTTATTTCTCTCGGTATACGTTAAATGATAACGAAATATTATTTTTCGAATATTTACGTATTTATCGCAATTTGCCTAAAATATATATTAAATTGTTTAGATATTGAGACCGTCGTGCGGTTGAGGGTTGTGGAGGGGGAGTGAATGAATTAGGGAGAGGTCTAAGGACTTCATCCCCATTGATTAAAATGAGGGCCATGAAGTGAAAGCGGGAAAGGTGGAGGCTAAAAATAAAAATGGTAAATATCTAGATGATGGGACCGTCGTTCGGACGGTGGTAGGAAGGATGATAGGGGTAGGGAAAAGTCAAAGGCGGGATAAGTGGAAGCTAAAAAATGAAAATTGTTATAGTTATACTTATTACCAAACACAAATTTCCCAATCCTTATATTAAATTTTAAGAAAAAACTATTTTTTACACCTACCCCTTGCGCCTTAACGTTGTTATTTCTAACTATCACTTCTTTCTTATGGTTGTTCAAGGTTTGTCCTACCCCCTCCAACCCTTCACCTTCACCGTTCGAGCTATCGTCATCATTATCTAGACATTTTCACTTTTAGTCTCTACTTGTAGAACATTATCTCAAATGTATGCTGTTGTTTTACGCTTTTAGACCCTAGAACTACCTCAGGATTAAATTGTAACATTTTGAAACTGTTTGATACTTGATAATTATTTCGAAAATTACAAAAAACTGTTGGGATTGTTAATAAAATTTTATTAAATGTACCATTACCGATACAAACCACTAGGCACCAACCTTATAGTCAAATTTAGACTCTTAATTTTTTGTTTTACTCAAAGGATACACCCCAAGACCTGTATAATTCCACTTTCGTTTAAAGTATGCATTATATTTCCACCTTTTAATCTAAAACTACTCGCCTTTCTTCTTTATTGCAATAAACCTTGCATAGGTGCAGTCAAGAGTTTCTTAATTATATCGAGCAACTATAGATATTTACTAACAAGTTTCAAGTAGATTGGTTCATTTAAATAATAATTAGTAATGCGGTCTATTTATTAGAACGAATGTGCAGCGGGCTTACGTACTTGTACATAACAACTTAGATAAAAGTGAAATCTTACATGCGATTCTTGTGATTAATTGTAAGCTGATTAGTAATTACGTATACCATGAAGCGACCCGTTCGCTTTCATTAGAATGGAATTTGATTGCAGTGTCGATTTCAACAGAAACTCATTCTTCCAGATATTTCTATATGAAATAAGTGTACATTGAACTTTCAACTTGGTATTTAGTATTACATGAATGTATTAAACTGACACATTACGATTTGATTTCTCGTTTTTGTGTTGGTCAATTTTTTTTATTAAATTATTTTTATGTTTCTTCGTTCGTTAGTTCACACGTACGTTGGCGTTGGTAGCCGAAATAGAGCCCTTAAATGCCCTTTATTGGTCTCAAATTCTCAAATCCGTTTAAATAAAATTCAACAGCTGCAGAACATCTAACAGAATTTATTTGTAATATGTATTGACGAATATGCATATGAGTTGATTTAATTGCGTTGACTTGAACGTTGACTTGAACATTCACACCTCCAAGGACTTGCAGACCTGAGTAATAGGGCTTTCTTTTTTCCGGTAGGTACGGATTCTTAAACGTCCAATTACCAATCTATTATTATTAATAAAATCAACTCCAATAGATAAAGTATAAATTAAATAAGGGGAAGTGTCCGACAGGACTTGAACCTTGACGAAACTCTTGTACAAACCAGAGTGGGGGGATCGGCTTGCGAATTTCGATGATTTAGGGAGCCGGACCATAGGTTCGACCATAATGGGGGTGTTCTTATAGAGAAACCAGACTAAGATAGGTCTCTGAAAGAGGACAGCAGCTCTTTCGGTACTCAGGGTGACAGATCACGTGGATCGGAATGGCATTCTGATGCACAATACTGCGATGTGGAAGGCAACGGGAAACCACTACATTATGATCCCGAGTAAAACGTACTTTAAAAATTAAATAATGTCGTCCTCTGGGGTAAAGCATTCCGGACGTAAACTAGTCCCTCATTCGGATGTCTAGGCGGGGTCTACCTCGGGGGATGTCATAAATAAGTGCAATAGTGTTGGGTGCAATATTTCACGAGTCGGGGCGTGAAATTTTAAAAGAAGAGATTAGATTACTGTTCGCAAATAGTTAAGGATATGGGTTGTTCTAGTTTTAGGGAAATGCGATGATTAGCTCCGGATAGGAAAAAGTGGAGGTGCGTGTCCAACCAGTCTTAGGACTGACTACCTTATGATGATGATTTACTATTACTTTTTGTCAAATAAAAAGGCATTCTGTAAACACTCTTAAAAAATGGATGTTTGGCTTAAGATGAGTCAGTCTTAAAAACATGTTTAAATAAAATACACACGTATGTGTATAAATATTTAACGATTTATTTACACGTCGCTGGCGTCTATTATAAAATACATTTTAAATTATTACGTAACAACGCTAAAAAATTTAGGCAAATATTGCAAAACAACAACCTTGAGTCTTGTATTTGTAGATGTTGATGATAGTGCTTAAGTATCGTTGTCAAAGCTGCTTCGAATGTACATTTATTGTGAAAAGAATATTCCTATAAACATGTCGATGTCTACACTGATTGTATGGATGGAATAGAAATTGCTTAATGTGAGTCTACCTACGTAAGGCAAAAGTGCAATATTTGCAAAGCGATTGTAATAAAGTTAACAGTTTTTGTAGAAATATGATCTAATCATTTCTACTTTGACATTACGTAGTAATTCAAAGTTAATGCTAGTGAGGTAAAGAAAGGAAAAAGTTGCATGTGATTTTTGTGGGGGTCCTTGGGATCTGACTCCTTTACATTAGGGGATAGGTTGTTAGGACACCTTTTCAGGTATGAAGGGTTAGTGAGAGACATTTTAGAAGGAGAATCTACTATTAAGGGGGTAGAGATTAGATTACTGTTTACAAATAGTTACCGATGTAGATTGCTTTAGTTTTTGAGAAATCTCCGAAACTAGTGAACCTAAAATTTTGAAAAAAATACAAAAAATAGTTCTTTACTCATAGACTGCAGGAAAATTAATAAGAAGTCTATGGTCTAAATATAACCTTAAGCCTCATTAAATGTTGTTCTTTTTTAGGGTTCCGTACGTTCGAAAGAAAAACGAAACCCTTATAGGATCACTCGTGCGTCTGTCTGTCCGTATTTTAATAAATCAAATTGTTACTTTAGAAGCATAGATTATCAGGCAGATGATATTAGTAGGTCAGCCATTTGTATAATCTTTCAATACTTTAAGCATATTATATTGATAAGACCCCTCAATCTGAATAGGATTGTTAAAATGAAATTAAATTTATTGAAACCTTAGAAATTTTGCTTTTAATTTGATTTGTTTTATTCATTGTTGTATATTGAACTTTATAAGTACCTATGTCATCAAACTAATAAGATAATCATACAATTCATTTTAAAATCACGTACACGTTTAGAAATCCCAAAATTGTTGATAATATGCAATAGTTTTCAATTCATCTGATACTTCAAAAATAAAAAATACGTTTAATATTTACATATATCAAACATGAATTCCGCAATAGTAATTGAGAAATAGTTTTAAAGAAATTATAGATACATAATTATTTTTAATTTCATTTTGTTGAAGTGATTGAAGAATATTTTCGAAAAGGAAAAGGTTATCGCGAGGGTCATTAAAATTATTGTGTCTACATAGTCAGTCCAAAGTTTATTTTATTTTTCAAAGTGCAGATTTTATTTACCATACATTATTAATGAATTTGCTAAATTAAAAAAAGAGTGTCTTGTTTTGGTATCATAATCATTAACAACTAAATTAGTTATTTATTAACAAAAACGAAACGTTTTAATTTCTTTGAAAATCATTTTAACAAAACGTTTTGATTTTGCATTTGATAATGATTTTATATTTAGTTTTCATGGATTTGTATAGAATAAATAATGTTAATAAAGTATCATTCTGTGGAAATGTTACATAAACATTTTCATTGTTTTTATGTACGTACTCACTTTACATTTTCTGAAATACTTATTATGAAGAGATAAATCTTTGCTTTGTTAGCTTTCCATCTATTTTCCATTTTCAATATTATTTCGTCAGCACAAATTTACATACGTTTCACTTTCCAACTTACAAACAAGTATGTTCTCTATAATATGTTTACAAATATTTATGAAGTATGAAATCAGTTTTCCTATTATCTGTAATTTTTGCTTACATTGCTGAGAAATAAGTAAACGTTGCATTTATAATTAGTTTTCTATTCATAGTTGTAGTTGGTGGCGTATTTTAAAAATATTAATTAGAAAAGTTGAGTTATAAAAGGCATTAAGTTACTTTTTTCTTTATAGTCTGACCTTTGCTTTTACTCATAAAAACTATGAGGTAAAATCTATTCTCTATTTTATCCTTTGGTTTGAATATAACTAACTAACATAACTAAAGAACCTACCTTGAAAAAGGGACGTTGTCGACGTTGGTTCTTCAAAAATAAAAATCTTCCAACCTTTAATTGCCTTGAAGTTTATTTAATATATTCAAAACTAAGGGATGAAATGGAGAATAGATTTTACCTCATAGTTGTTATATAACATAACTAAAAAACCTACCTTGAAAAAGCCTCCCAAATAGAGGCGAAACGTCGGTGTTGGTTCTTCAAAAATAAAAATCTTCCAACCCTTAATTGCCTTGAAGTTTATTTAATATATTCAAAACTAAAGGATGAAATGGAGAATAGATTTTACCTCATAGTTGTTGTATAACTTAACTAAAGAACTTATCTTGAAAAAGTTTCCCAAATAGAGGCGAAACGTCGATGTTGGTTCTTCAAAAATAAAAAACTTCTGATCCTTGATTGCCTTTAATTTTATTTAATTTTTTGGTAATTGTCCAGAATTGAGATTCCAGACCAAAATGGCCCTTTTGCGTGATAGAAGCAAGTGGAGGAGACAGTTTTTTATGACTTCATAAATAAAAAAACACTATTTTGATAAAGTATGCCGTAAAAGAATGTGTTTCCCCCGCTTGACCATGAATCGATGAAAAAAATTTTGGGTCGATTTTGGTCTGGAGTCCCAATTCTAGGAATTGTATGAAATTCCGATATTCTATTACTTAAGATATGCACAAAAGTAATGCTTTTTGTGAATAAAATACTCTAACATACCAGCAGGCCTCCGGCGGACAGGGACGTTAGATAAACTACAATATCTCATAAATCTACCTAACCAAACAATGACATCACCAATGAGCTAATTATCCAGAATTGGGACAATTTTGAAAAATTATTATTAAAAAAGATATTTTTTACTTATGAAGTCATAAAATACTGTCTCCCTTACCTTCTAATATCTAATTCTATTATGTACAATGACCGGATTTTGGAGTGATTTTGGTCTGAAGCACCAAGTTTTGAAAAAAAAATTTATCAAAGACTGAATTCGCTTTTACATCATTTTTATGTTTATTAATTGTCTTAAATTATTGAAAACTTGGTATATTTTTCCTAAAGGAGGTGAAGATTTGTTGTTAATCTTTATATTTCTTTAATGCTTTCTGTGATCAACTTAATAAATGGATTGTTTTGTCGGATTGAGCAACGTAAACGTACGGTAAGCCGCGCATCCGTTTCTCAGAGAGCGGTACCCAATTTAATTGACAAATAACCTAGAAGATAATTAATCTGTTACAAAATCCAAGTAGCGTATTTCTGGAAGGCTGTTTATTTATACCTCCAGGGTCAAACTATTTGCAAAGATCGCGTACCATGTTGTAAATTACAAGACATGATGTGACATAATAACACAAAGGAGGAAGCGCTAACGTCTCCAGGTGGGGCAAGGTAACGCAACCAGGAGAAAATACAATCGGAACGGAACAACATCAGTTAATGCATTTGAGAACAGAAAAGAATCTGTTTTAAAAATTAGCAATGCGAAATTGATAAAACTTTAAAAAATTGTAATTCGGAATAGAAAGTAATCTGATTATAATTAATAATAATTGTTAAAATACTAAGACGAAGGCTTTTAAGGAATGTGAACATCCTAATCCAGGTATTTGTGCTCACAATTGCTAATGTTTCTAAATAGAAGCCCTTAGAAAGTATCAGAAATCAGTCGATAAACAAGGAGTCACAAAATCTAAAAGCTAAAACGTAGGGCGTCTTAAGGGGGCATTTAGAACTTCTGCATATTAAGAAGATTTGTAGTGCGTAAATAATACGTAATGTACACATCTATAATGAATTCTTTCCACAAGTTGCTTGTTTATTGGAAGCATTTATCTGAAAAAAAATTTAAGACATTTTCAATCGAAATTGATGGAATCTCTCTAAAAGAATCTTGCTAAAACTTTTTAACTTCAATTTCAATTTCTTTTTTTTATTTAACTTTTCTCAGACGTCCTGATTCATATTCGTTATTAGCGGCTCTCAAAGCACTTTAAAACCTAAGAGAGAACAAAAAGTGTTACTTTGCTGATTTATGAATTCCAAGGGTCTGCCAAATTTATTATATCATTTTCAGAAAATTCACAGTGAATAAATGGGAAATTGTTGGATATTCAAGGGACAGCGGCTTAAAATTTCTGAAAGAAAGCTTTGGTAATAACTATTAGTGCACAATAAATTTAATAAGGACGTTTATAAAAAAGTTTTAATCAATTTCGATAACTTTCTTTTTTTCGTTTGTGTCTGATTAAACTGACGTGAATTTTAAATGAAAGGGATTTAAAATACATATTGATGGAAAACTAACCAGCGTGCTTTGAATTTGTATTTAGAGAAATTTGCATTACCTAAGCTGATTTTAATTGCCAATTTCTTCGTTTAACAAAATAAAAAAGAAAAACAAAATGTAGTTATAGATTACAGGTACAATTCATTGATTCGACACGATAAGTTTTCAACGTAGTCACCTGAATACGCAGGCGGTAATTTAAATACATGTTTAGTAATGCATGCATTAAGACTGCATTTCAAACAAGTTGTGTTGGTGTAATTTATTAGCAATTTATTATTAATTAGTTACTCCAATAAACTCAATGGACGTGTTAAGATAGAGAAGCGGAATTTTATAAAGAAAACTAGTTGCGTTTCCAACACACCATCTCATAGAATTTGCTCATTAAAAGTAAAACTGGTCAAAAAACTGATAGAATGGGTAAAAGATTAGCGCACCCAAAGTTCCATACCATAAGAATACATTGTTGAGAAGGAAGATCCATTACCTTTTGTCAAAAATCGACAATTTGTAGTATTCAGTTTTTTTCTTTGTAAATTTCTAATAACGTACCTGATGCCAACCTTCACATTTCCAAGCCATTATTGATGAGTGAGTAGTGAAGAGCCAATAAAAAAATTTCAGACCTTAATAACTGGAGACCTATCACAGGTTTACTCATGAAATTTGTTCTAATTGTTCGAGGAGAGATTAGCAAAACTGCAATTCTGTAACCTGTAATCATTTTTAAGTTGAAGGCCATAATTGCATATAAAATATAACCCCCATGAGGCGGCGGGATTTGATTGGGCTTTAGTCGGATAACCTTCGCATCGCTCAGGAAAAGTTAGTTACCATTTGGGAACGTTCTTGAACCTTCTAGACAATTCTAAAAGTTTTTCAAAACCCTATAGATATATCGCATTCAGTAAAAATCTGTGGCATTTTGTGACGTTCTAACCACACGTTAGAATCCAATTAACACCTTTATTAACTTTCTATTGAGGCGATAGTCAACCCCTTTAGCTGAAAACCCGAACCTTCTTCAGTGACGGATTCGGTTGAAGAGTTTTAGTGGCACCCCGAGATAAAAATGTTCAGTCTCTCAGAGTCTCTGAAAATGAAACTCGAGTCTCCGTCTCTCATCGAGTCTCTTTGGTGTCGCTGAGAGAGCCTGTCGAGAGACTGTCAAAAAAACTGTTTTCTGAACGAGAAACTCGAGTCGTTCATAGAGATCCTCATTTCGTATCCAGTCTCTGGACGAGAGTTTTATTCATTCAGTCTCTTTGTGAGAGACTCGAATCTCTGAATTAACAATTTTATCGTTCGAGTCTCTCATACAGACTGTGAGAGATCCATAAAAACGCCTAGGCAATAACTGAGAGACTGTGAAAGACTGTGAGAGACGCTGAAAGACTCTGAGAGACTGGAGAGAGACTTTTATCTACGGACGTATGAACTAACTGCACTTTCTTTTATTATATGTATAATATCTTGATATTCATGTGTTGATTTCGTTTTTGTATACTTTTATCAATCCAAGATGACTTAAACAAGCTAAGAAAGAGTGCACACTAGCTCAACAAATGACAGCTTGCTATTTAACTAATTCTATTATTTGGTAAATTGTGGGGAGCTTTATCATTAAGTATCACTTAATACAAGGGGTAGTTTTTATGAATGCTGCATAAGTAACTTAGGGAAGCCACATGTGGCCTTTAGGCCCCATCTTTGATCTAGATAAATTTAACGCAAAAATATAAGCACTGGTGTCTAGGTTACTAATTTTATTATTAATAATTTAATAATTCATTATTAAAGATTATTGTTGGGTGTGGCGTTTGGCACCGCTAGGCTAGCGGCAAGAATAACAAATACAAAAGTAACAATAATTCACTTTCCTGATTAATGCTGATAATGAGTTATCAGTGCGAGTGATAAGACGCATTCTTATCAATATGCAGTCTTCACAGTCAACTGAAAAGGACAATCGTATAATGGTCATGTTGGGCTGGTTTGTTGTGTGTTGTATGTGAGTCACAGCGCAAGGTTGTTGTCGCGATATAGCCCACCAACCAGAGCTACTTCGTATAGCCACAGGTTGGCTCATTTCACCGCATATTTATTGTTCACTCGGGCCTCTGGTCTCGTCGCGAGCGCGTACTTTAAACGCTATTTCGTTCCATTCAGAACTAACAGAAAACGCGACAACAGAAAGTTTTCTCGGAAGTGTGTATTACCTATACTGACTACCTGTAAAGCGAGAAATATACAGTTTTTGTGTTATCATTATTGTTGTTGTTGTTTCTCCTTTAAATAAACAGCACATACCACAGTATCAACAAATAAATGATTATTGTTCCAATAATATTTTTCTTTTCAAATAAAAGTGGATCGTCGTGTCTGTTAACATCTACTTACATACTTATAAAAATAAATGTGATTGGACAGAAGTTTTATGTTTGACAAATTATAGTCTTGTTCTTTTTGGCGTGTGTGTGTATTTGTTTGCGTGTGTCTTGTGGGTGTGTGTGTATATTAAGTACCTACCTATACTGTATACTGGTTATCTCAAGCTACTGCTAAGGTTGGAATTCTTGGAACCGCTGTGACGGAGAATCCTTTCATCATCTGCTCGCTGGATTCTTCCTCCAGGTACGTCATTGCTCGATGCACAGTTATTGGAAGGACAGCGTACAGCCGAAAAATCGAGCAGGTACCTGTTTTTCTTTAATTTATGGTAGTTAGATAGATGGGTACACTTTAATTTGCATATATTGAATTGAATGAAATTGAACGTAATAATTATTAGATGAGGACCAAAACCCGAGATGTAATTGAATTGAGCACCTTATTTCCAAGGACTTGCAATTCCATTAAGTTCTGCTTGAATACTGTTAATTTCAAGTTTATTAACTTAAGTACCATTAGTACCCAAGGTATTATAGAATCTTCATCAATAGCAATTGCTATCTAGAGATATCTTGTTTGTTTATTGTTTTACTTTTATCAAGTAAAATTTTTATGTTAGCATGTAAACAAGTATAAAATAAAGCTATATGGAAAAAAAATACGTGAAAGATACAATTAAATTGTATTTCTTATCTTCTACCATGCGAATGATCTTAAATGCTTTTCTAATGTTGTTGAACGATGTGATACACAGTAACTATTGTTAAATTTCTGCCACCGTCAGAAGACCCTTGAGTATGATGTCGCGATTCGTCCTTACAGAATAATTTGTTGGTGTTGTTATAGTCTATAGTAATTTAAGCGCAAATCAAATGGTAATAACAAATTACTTGACAGTTAAAATTTAAACGATCTATTATCTTTTAAGTATAATTAACAGATTTGTAATTTATCAAAAGTTTTCTTATTATATTTAACCTAATTTGACCATAAACCATTGCGATTACAATAATTCTGCATCAGAATACGTCAGTGTTCATAAAATTGCGAAACTAATTATTCATTATTTTCAGAAGTAAGTACTGTTTTCTTTCATACACAATTGAATGCCCAATTTTTCCCATACCTACTTAATCGTAACGATAATGTTTCTATAGTTTGCAATACGTTATATATGTATATTTGTATATGCATTTCTCGAAAACTAGAACAACCCACATCGTTAACTATTTGCGAACTGTAATATAATCTAGGTCTACCTCTACCCCTCCTAACTCCCGTTTCTATCTCGCCTAGTTTTATTGACTTCCATAGAGTCCTCTGTTCTCCTATTCTTTCTAATACCTCTTCATTTCTTACCTTCTCTATCCACGGTATCTAATCTAACGGTTCTAATCTTTTCTTTTTCGCCGCGCCCACCGTCCATATTTTGCACCCGTACAGCGCCGCGCTCTAAACATACACCTTTAACAACCTTTTTCGAATTTCCAAATTAACCGTTCGCGAGTATAGAAGAGACTTCTTTTTGTTGAAGGCGACTCGACCCTGAGCTATCCTCTGTTTTATATCCCTACAACTCCTTCCGTCCTGAGCTATCTAACTTCTTAGATACCAAAAATCAGCCACTTCTTCTAATTTTTCGTATCCTATATTTCCCTACATTTTCTACCTCTGCATATCAGTATTTTTGTTTTATTTGCATATAAAATAATGAATGTAAAATTAATTACCAGAATTCTGTAAAATATATTTGCTTCTATCATGTATAGTTTCCCTGCAAATGCTAATTGTTTTGCTCATACTTATTATACTGCAGTATTTGTTTGATTTTTTTCGATCTTGACCATTTCAGCGGGATTATTTATTAGGAAAACGTATATTGTGGAGCGCATACTAGAATTTAGGTGCTCCGCTTTGTAGGTGCCTATCATAACATTAATTGTTTTGCCATATTATTAATTAATTGTGTTAATTAAAGAAAATGATTATTAAGTCGATTGTCTTTTTGTGTACGCGTACGGTAATAGTTGTTCGTTTTTGCCGTATCAGGACGAATACTCGGAACCATATTGGACTTTAAGTTCACTTTGTCTATTTTTTTTGGTTTTTTTTTTGAGCGATCTCCAAGTTGTCTCATGAAAACTAAGACGACATAAAACACTTTTCATTGATTTGAAGTTCTGAACATAACAATCTTTCTTCTTATATGATAGAGAAGACAAAAAATAATCTCCGATTTAATACCTACAGGCACGTTTATTGAAACATAATATCATACCTATATCATTAAAAAGTTCTAGTAAAGTTCAGGGATGTACACAGATGTATCAATTTACGTGTAGTTTTCGTGTAATGATTGTAGTTAGAAAGTAATCCATAGGCTTAGTAATAAAATATTACAAATTAAATTAACAATTGGTAATGAGACTCCGGTAGATATAAATATGTATCTAATGAATATAATTGCTTCACCTACTGACGGACTCCTTGCTAATACATACTTACTTCCTGTAAGTGATTGTAATCATATTGTACCTTGAAAATGGTAATTTAATTATATGGTAAGACATAAACTATGATAAATGATGTTTTTGATCATTTGAACGTAATGACACTTTTTCTTTAACGATTACACTGTTGTTGAAAAGTTTTAAGACTGAAGGTATTAAAACGTAATAAATAATGGTGCCCGTGACACTAACCTGTACCAGATAGATACAGAAACCTCTATTTTGAAATATGTACATACAAATGTAATCTATAATATTATTAGCCCACCCAAATGAATTTACAGAAAGTGAATAATCAACATCTTTCCTATTGACCTGATTTGGCGCATGCGAACATTTTGCCTTCTGTAAAATGAAGTAATTTCTTCTACGGTTGAACTAAAACATTGTTTTTTATTGCATAAATGATTAAAATTGCAACCACACACATTTCTGAAGAATGTTTTTAAAATATATTTTAAAAACATTCTTCAGAAATGTGTGTGGTTGCAATTTTAATCATTTATGCAATAAAAAACAATGTTTTAGTTCAACCGTAGAAGAAATTACTTCATTTTACAGAAGGCAAAATGTTCGCATGCGCCAAATCAGGTCAATAGGAAAGATGTTGATTATTCACTTTCTGTAAATTCATTTGGGTGGGCTAATAATATTATAGATTACATTTGTATGTACATATTTCAAAATAGAGGTTTCTGTATCTATCTGGTACAGGTTAGTGTCACGGGCACCATTATTTATTACGTTTTAATACCTTCAGTCTTAAAACTTTTCAACAACAGTGTAATCGTTAAAGAAAAAGTGTCATTACGTTCAAATGATCAAAAACATCATTTATCATAGTTTATGTCTTACCATATAATTAAATTACCATTTTCAAGGTACAATATGATTACAATCACTTACAGGAAGTAAGTATGTATTAGCAAGGAGTCCGTCAGTAGGTGAAGCAATTATATTCATTAGATACATATTTATATCTACCGGAGTCTCATTACCAATTGTTAATTTAATTTGTAATATTTTATTACTAAGCCTATGGATTACTTTCTAACTACAATCATTACACGAAAACTACACGTAAATTGATACATCTGTGTACATCCCTGAACTTTACTAGAACTTTTTAATGATATAGGTATGATATTATGTTTCAATAAACGTGCCTGTAGGTATTAAATCGGAGATTATTTTTTGTCTTCTCTATCATATAAGAAGAAAGATTGTTATGTTCAGAACTTCAAATCAATGAAAAGTGTTTTATGTCGTCTTAGTTTTCATGAGACAACTTGGAGATCGCTCAAAAAAAAAACCAAAAAAAATAGACAAAGTGAACTTAAAGTCCAATATGGTTCCGAGTATTCGTCCTGATACGGCAAAAACGAACAACTATTACCGTACGCGTACACAAAAAGACAATCGACTTAATAATCATTTTCTTTAATTAACACAATTAATTAATAATATGGCAAAACAATTAATGTTATGATAGGCACCTACAAAGCGGAGCACCTAAATTCTAGTATGCGCTCCACAATATACGTTTTCCTAATAAATAATCCCGCTGAAATGGTCAAGATCGAAAAAAATCAAACAAATACTGCAGTATAATAAGTATGAGCAAAACAATTAGCATTTGCAGGGAAACTATACATGATAGAAGCAAATATATTTTACAGAATTCTGGTAATTAATTTTACATTCATTATTTTATATGCAAATAAAACAAAAATACTGATATGCAGAGGTAGAAAATGTAGGGAAATATAGGATACGAAAAATTAGAAGAAGTGGCTGATTTTTGGTATCTAAGAAGTTAGATAGCTCAGGACGGAAGGAGTTGTAGGGATATAAAACAGAGGATAGCTCAGGGTCGAGTCGCCTTCAACAAAAAGAAGTCTCTTCTATACTCGCGAACGGTTAATTTGGAAATTCGAAAAAGGTTGTTAAAGGTGTATGTTTAGAGCGCGGCGCTGTACGGGTGCAAAATATGGACGGTGGGCGCGGCGAAAAAGAAAAGATTAGAACCGTTAGATTAGATACCGTGGATAGAGAAGGTAAGAAATGAAGAGGTATTAGAAAGAATAGGAGAACAGAGGACTCTATGGAAGTCAATAAAACTAGGCGAGATAGAAACGGGAGTTAGGAGGGGTAGAGGTAGACCTAGATTATATTACAGTTCGCAAATAGTTAACGATGTGGGTTGTTCTAGTTTTCGAGAAATGCATATACAAATATACATATATAACGTATTGCAAACTATAGAAACATTATCGTTACGATTAAGTAGGTATGGGAAAAATTGGGCATTCAATTGTGTATGAAAGAAAACAGTACTTACTTCTGAAAATAATGAATAATTAGTTTCGCAATTTTATGAACACTGACGTATTCTGATGCAGAATTATTGTAATCGCAATGGTTTATGGTCAAATTAGGTTAAATATAATAAGAAAACTTTTGATAAATTACAAATCTGTTAATTATACTTAAAAGATAATAGATCGTTTAAATTTTAACTGTCAAGTAATTTGTTATTACCATTTGATTTGCGCTTAAATTACTATAGACTATAACAACACCAACAAATTATTCTGTAAGGACGAATCGCGACATCATACTCAAGGGTCTTCTGACGGTGGCAGAAATTTAACAATAGTTACTGTGTATCACATCGTTCAACAACATTAGAAAAGCATTTAAGATCATTCGCATGGTAGAAGATAAGAAATACAATTTAATTGTATCTTTCACGTATTTTTTTTCCATATAGCTTTATTTTATACTTGTTTACATGCTAACATAAAAATTTTACTTGATAAAAGTAAAACAATAAACAAACAAGATATCTCTAGATAGCAATTGCTATTGATGAAGATTCTATAATACCTTGGGTACTAATGGTACTTAAGTTAATAAACTTGAAATTAACAGTATTCAAGCAGAACTTAATGGAATTGCAAGTCCTTGGAAATAAGGTGCTCAATTCAATTACATCTCGGGTTTTGGTCCTCATCTAATAATTATTACGTTCAATTTCATTCAATTCAATATATGCAAATTAAAGTGTACCCATCTATCTAACTACCATAAATTAAAGAAAAACAGGTACCTGCTCGATTTTTCGGCTGTACGCTGTCCTTCCAATAACTGTGCATCGAGCAATGACGTACCTGGAGGAAGAATCCAGCGAGCAGATGATGAAAGGATTCTCCGTCACAGCGGTTCCAAGAATTCCAACCTTAGCAGTAGCTTGAGATAACCAGTATACAGTATAGGTAGGTACTTAATATACACACACACCCACAAGACACACGCAAACAAATACACACACACGCCAAAAAGAACAAGACTATAATTTGTCAAACATAAAACTTCTGTCCAATCACATTTATTTTTATAAGTATGTAAGTAGATGTTAACAGACACGACGATCCACTTTTATTTGAAAAGAAAAATATTATTGGAACAATAATCATTTATTTGTTGATACTGTGGTATGTGCTGTTTATTTAAAGGAGAAACAACAACAACAATAATGATAACACAAAAACTGTATATTTCTCGCTTTACAGGTAGTCAGTATAGGTAATACACACTTCCGAGAAAACTTTCTGTTGTCGCGTTTTCTGTTAGTTCTGAATGGAACGAAATAGCGTTTAAAGTACGCGCTCGCGACGAGACCAGAGGCCCGAGTGAACAATAAATATGCGGTGAAATGAGCCAACCTGTGGCTATACGAAGTAGCTCTGGTTGGTGGGCTATATCGCGACAACAACCTTGCGCTGTGACTCACATACAACACACAACAAACCAGCCCAACATGACCATTATACGATTGTCCTTTTCAGTTGACTGTGAAGACTGCATATTGATAAGAATGCGTCTTATCACTCGCACTGATAACTCATTATCAGCATTAATCAGGAAAGTGAATTATTGTTACTTTTGTATTTGTTATTCTTGCCGCTAGCCTAGCGGTGCCAAACGCCACACCCAACAATAATCTTTAATAATGAATTATTAAATTATTAATAATAAAATTAGTAACCTAGACACCAGTGCTTATATTTTTGCGTTAAATTTATCTAGATCAAAGATGGGGCCTAAAGGCCACATGTGGCTTCCCTAAGTTACTTATGCAGCATTCATAAAATCTACCCCTTGTATTAAGTGATACTTAATGATAAAGCTCCCCACAATTTACCAAATAATAGAATTAGTTAAATAGCAAGCTGTCATTTGTTGAGCTAGTGTGCACTCTTTCTTAGCTTGTTTAAGTCATCTTGGATTGATAAAAGTATACAAAAACGAAATCAACACATGAATATCAAGATATTATACATATAATAAAAGAAAGTGCAGTTAGTTCATACGTCCGTANATACAGACCACTTCGAATTATTTTGTTCGATTATGGTAACGTGCCTATCACGTTGAGGTGAGCTACGCCGGGATTCGTTTCAGCAAGTAGATATCCATATTTTTAAATGGACCTTGCTGGAGCATACGTAATCCTAAAATGTAGCATCGCACTACAGATGGCGCTCACCACGCCAATGTGGTATTTTCCAATATTAAGAATATTTAACAAAATGTCGTCAATAACTGAATAACAGCGGTTAGAGGTTGCTTAGATATGCAAAAGATCAGAGTTGACTTTATAACTGCCTGGTTGGAATTATATCTTTGCTTTCCTAAATTCCCAAGAATGTTGCACTTTCTTTAAAGCCCGATGCTCCAATTCTGCTTGTCTGCATCTCTTTCTGTTACACATTAACTGGTGTAGTGCTATTTCCTTTTCTTTAGTAGTGCCCGCTGCAATTCCAACCTGACATCTTCTTTCTATGTTTACGATATTCCCTACAACGGCTGTAGTAGGCGTTTTGTCAGTTGAAAGAAGAAAATAAATGTGACAGTTTTATTGCAGACTGTGCCAATTTTGAACGTCTCAGCTCTACCTGACTTTCGAACTACGAACTATCCAACCGGCTAATGTAGTAATACATAAGTAACAGCTTCTTTAAAAATCTTAAAGTTAAAAGGAGCGAATAATGTTGAAAACGATTACAAAGGTAACATGAAATAGTTTGTTTAACATAAAGTTCAAAGCCAGAGTATTACGAGCCTCTATAAAAGATCGCAAAATTAAAACGAACGATGAAAGTTAGAAGTTAATTTGAAACAAACTGGTAGGTATGGTGCTTGAAATAACTCGCACTAGTCCGGTGTTATTTCCTTAAATATAATACAAAGCTTATTACGATTAGCTATTGTGAGTTACTGCTCTGAATAACTCAAATAATAGAGTTCGTGAACCTTACAATGCATAATATTATTCTACCCTGACAAGAAAGAAGAAACTACTTTAATTTTCTATTAACGTACTATTAATCACACACGTTACGTATACCGTGTTACCGTTTCTTTTAAAGTACGTAAGAAATAATTGTTAAAATTGTAGGAGGTACTTATAAAATACTCATATGTGGTCCTTCTTAAAGGACTTAAGTCGATTGCCAGGAAGTTGACATATTCTATATATTTCGGGGTGCTAACTTCTTATTGTTTTTTTATCATTCTGATATCTTAGAAGGATAAAAAATAAAGAGTTTTAGAGTTCCTGATGGGTTTTGTATAGAGTTTAAAAAAATTATTTGGTTTTGGAAATTATAATATTTCTATTGACTGGAGAAAGAACTATCAAAAAGTCTGGTTATATTTTTGCGAGAACTTGATTTTTTAGAAATTGTCTGAAAAATAGGGTCACTGAAGATTGGCCTACGAGTTCGTGGTTTCAAAATATGTATGCGTCGAATTTGAACCAAGTCCGAGTGCTTGCTGTACATTTTCCTCCTTAGATGCTAAATAAGACAATAAAATCCTTAATCTTTAATACACAATTTTATCAAATTTTCTCCTATTTGCGTTTTTATTGTTCCGAAAACAAGAATTTATCGTATATATATCATGCAGTTCTTCTACAACAACTTTAGAGACTAATTTTAATTTGTATTGCGATTTTTCTCTGTTAGTTTCCCTAATATTACTTAATTTGTTATGAACTTCTTTTTATTTTTTTGATCTTGAAGATACCAAACAGCCGTTGGTGAAACGTAGTTAATAACGAATAAGCAATGCATTAAAAACATCTAGTGTAATTTTGATTTAACCCATTACATGATGAAAAATATCTTAATAATTTGTTGTTTAATTTGCATGTCCGGCAATGAAAAGTTGATAGCAACAAAAACGTTAGAAACATGTAGAAAAATTAAAGAAATATTGAGTAGGAAAACACGCAGGATATATAGGTATTTACAGTTTAAATTATTTTATTAACGTAAATTTCCTACAGTAGGTAATAAGTTTTCGCATATCGCATGTGACGAAATTGTGCTATTCCATGAGTGTTTGTTTTATCAAAATAATCTGGAATTAGTCGCCATTTCTTTATCTATTTTTACGTATGTTATGAGTTTTCTTTGTTAATTATTAAATTAATAGAGCGTTTCAAATAACTAGCAGTATCTATTTATCATAACTATCGTGCACAATTTATTGGAGTGTTGATAATAATCACATAGCTTTCATTCATTCCATGCTATAAGGCGTTGACGTATAATCCTACAAGTACATATCTGGATATATTTTCAATTAGCTTTGAAATAATTTTCCGTTTGTTGCTTTTAATTTGCTGCACTGCCATACAAACCTTGTTGAGAATAGAATTTACTGATTTGATTGACACATTGGAAAATACCTATCTTTGTAATAAATAAGATAATGATATTAAGTCTACTTTTAATTAAACATGAACCTTTTGTGTTTGATTTAGAGAAAGTTTAAATTAAGGAAACTGCATGGTTTAATGTCAAATTTACTGTTGTTAATCGTAACCTTAACAATTTGGTATCACACTGTCAGATAGTGTAAGTACTTCGTTCGTGTTGTCTTTTCCTATTCTAACTTGATCTTAACCTAACCGCCTTTAAACAAAAAATAAAACTAAAACGAATTCTAATCGAAATATAAAACCCACCCTTAAATCTCGACTTAGAGAAGACTTCGAGTAGGAAAAATTCGAGTTAAAATGTTCGAAATAAACGTAAAACAATATGCACCTACTTGAATACCTATGTAAATTTTAAATCGATATTTCATTTCGTTTAAAAATTAAAAGCCTGTTCCAAATGGACAAAAATCTTTTTTGAGTATGAAGTCCTAAAAGATTAAAAGTGAACTTGCCTTTATTAAACTTAAAGATCTATTTTGTTGAAATTATTTGTCAGTGGATTAACTTACATCCTTTATAGAATCCTCATTTTCCTGTTGTATATTTCTCAAGTTTAGAGGCAGGAATCAGAAACGCCGAATAGAGTAATTTACCTTTAAAATCGACGATCTTTTCATAAAAATTCCGTTAACCGTGAAAACAAGCCCATATTTGTGCCGATCTCTATTCGAAGGTTGTTGCCTTGCCATAAACACGAAGAAATTGTATGAGATTAAAACGCATAAGGCAAAGGATAATGCCAAGTCCACATGAACGTTTATGGTTACGGTAACGTATTAAAATTTTCTCAAGGCTTTCACTACACATTTACAATAGCCTTATAATGAGTTGCTCATTTTATTAAGCTTTCTTATAATGGTTGGATGGAAAAATCCAGTTAGAAATTAACAAATCCGTCATAATCTGTTAGTCGTCGTGATTATAGCATATGCTCTGTTTAAGGAATTTCGTTTATTTAAATTTTTTACACTTTTCGTACAGGGGTACGTAAACTTGAGTTATGACTGCCTAGAAAAAGTCACTCATTGGTGTACGAGATATCACGTATACCTTATTGCAGTAGGCTTCGTGTAAACGTTTTCCATTTTTTTTTTAAGCATGGGGCATGATTTCTTAACTCATATCGTAAAATTAACATCGTCGGCCTAAATGTGGACCTTATATGTACGAATGCCATTCGTTCTAAGCCTATTAGATTCACTAAAATGAGGAAGCACGCCAAATTAAGTATTCTTTTCAATCTCCATATTAGACAGATTTCCTCTAATATTGAGTTTGAGAAAATTATTTGTGTAATCAGAAACCACTAGAAAATACCACAAATGGCATGGTGAACGCCATCTGTAGTACGATGCTACATTTTAGGATTACGTTTGCTCCAACAAGGTCCACTTGTGTGGATATCTACTTAAGATGAGATCCAAAAAGATCGAAATCGCGATCCGCGTCTGGCAGTTTCGACAGAATACAGACCACTTCGAATTATTTTATTAGAAACCAGTAATAAATTCTTTCAATTCGACGTAAAATATGGAAAGGAATTTCTTTAAATTTTGTTTTCGTCTTTTTTGTGTATGTATTTACGTATAAAACAATCCCTTCGTTGCCATGTTGGTTAATAAGGTAAGCGAAGTTAATTATAAGTAGGCTATAAAATTATTATTCCCCTGAAGCAAATGAAGTATGCATGAAAAGCTAATTTTGCAGACGTTCTTCTCTTTCATGTACACGTATATATTTTTTGTTTTACCTCAAAGAACTAATTAGAAGCGGACATTTAAAATTACTGCTAATAAATCAGTTTTATAGTCCTAAGATTGCCAGTAATACAAGATTATACTTATGCAATGTTTCCTTGTTGAGTATACACTCTGTCAAGTTTACATCATTCAATCATCGTTATTCCAAATTGTAAATGATATTCATTTCTTCAATTCATCCAATGTTTTATTCTCCATTAAATAAACAAAAAANTTCGCGAGTATAGAAGAGACTTCTTTTTGTTGAAGGCGACTCGACCCTGAGCTATCCTCTGTTTTATATCCCTACAACTCCTTCCGTCCTGAGCTATCTAACTTCTTAGATACCAAAAATCAGCCACTTCTTCTAATTTTTCGTATCCTATATTTCCCTACATTTTCTACCTCTGCATATCAGTATTTTTGTTTTATTTGCATATAAAATAATGAATGTAAAATTAATTACCAGAATTCTGTAAAATATATTTGCTTCTATCATGTATAGTTTCCCTGCAAATGCTAATTGTTTTGCTCATACTTATTATACTGCAGTATTTGTTTGATTTTTTTCGATCTTGACCATTTCAGCGGGATTATTTATTAGGAAAACGTATATTGTGGAGCGCATACTAGAATTTAGGTGCTCCGCTTTGTAGGTGCCTATCATAACATTAATTGTTTTGCCATATTATTAATTAATTGTGTTAATTAAAGAAAATGATTATTAAGTCGATTGTCTTTTTGTGTACGCGTACGGTAATAGTTGTTCGTTTTTGCCGTATCAGGACGAATACTCGGAACCATATTGGACTTTAAGTTCACTTTGTCTATTTTTTTTGGTTTTTTTTTTGAGCGATCTCCAAGTTGTCTCATGAAAACTAAGACGACATAAAACACTTTTCATTGATTTGAAGTTCTGAACATAACAATCTTTCTTCTTATATGATAGAGAAGACAAAAAATAATCTCCGATTTAATACCTACAGGCACGTTTATTGAAACATAATATCATACCTATATCATTAAAAAGTTCTAGTAAAGTTCAGGGATGTACACAGATGTATCAATTTACGTGTAGTTTTCGTGTAATGATTGTAGTTAGAAAGTAATCCATAGGCTTAGTAATAAAATATTACAAATTAAATTAACAATTGGTAATGAGACTCCGGTAGATATAAATATGTATCTAATGAATATAATTGCTTCACCTACTGACGGACTCCTTGCTAATACATACTTACTTCCTGTAAGTGATTGTAATCATATTGTACCTTGAAAATGGTAATTTAATTATATGGTAAGACATAAACTATGATAAATGATGTTTTTGATCATTTGAACGTAATGACACTTTTTCTTTAACGATTACACTGTTGTTGAAAAGTTTTAAGACTGAAGGTATTAAAACGTAATAAATAATGGTGCCCGTGACACTAACCTGTACCAGATAGATACAGAAACCTCTATTTTGAAATATGTACATACAAATGTAATCTATAATATTATTAGCCCACCCAAATGAATTTACAGAAAGTGAATAATCAACATCTTTCCTATTGACCTGATTTGGCGCATGCGAACATTTTGCCTTCTGTAAAATGAAGTAATTTCTTCTACGGTTGAACTAAAACATTGTTTTTTATTGCATAAATGATTAAAATTGCAACCACACACATTTCTGAAGAATGTTTTTAAAATATATTTTTAACGATTGTTAATCTGTTCGTGGCCAGATACCTAAACATCTTGTGGTGTTTAATTCGATTGTGGTAAGCAACTGTTGATTAAATCAAGTGTGTCTTTTTCATTTAATTTTTATTCTTCCTATTTGACTCATTTCGTTTTATTAGAAGGAAAACTAAGTACCTAATTATAAACAGTTAAGTAATAATTGAACAAATTTACTTTAATAAGTAGGTACATATTCAGATAATGATTACCTCATAATTAATTATGTTTATTAAAGGCTATTAATGTATAGGTGCTTTAATTATAATTCAAATAAACAATGGGCACCCTTGTTACTTTTATTTGCAAAATACCTACCTACATAGTATATAGTATCAAGTTGTCACCGTGCTCTTTTGGTCATATAGCACTTTTGTCTTTTTCTGTCAACAAGTAAACCAGATTTACGATAATTTCTTATTTTGTTTTGTAAGATTGTATGCCAAACAATTACACAAATGCTTAGTCATAATCATAATTACACAGGTAAGGTAGAACAAGTTTGTCATCCATTCGCATTAGTCGCTAAGTGATTCAGAAATGTTAGTTAATATGCACGATTAACTCTGAAAATCGTCAGCATCACTTTCTATTAGGAAAATATAAAATCTCAAATTTTAAATTGAAACTTTCAATACATATTTACATTTATCAACAATTATGTTTATCAATCATTAAACAACTATTTTTTTTCCTTTTTAAAACAATCATCACTTCACTCTTAAGTCGAATTGTCATTTGCCATAATGTTTACATTAATGTGTGATGGAATTTTGTTCATATTTACATAGCCTGAAAAAATGCTTGATTGATGAATAAGTTTATGCAAATTATTGAAATACTTTTCTGAAATATCTGGCCGTGATTCTGAGATTCGCAGAAAACCATCCGTCCTATAAACGTCTTGCAATTTGTTGATCTTTTAACATACATGTGCCAAAAAAGTTTATTTTGTGTTTAAAAATTCCAATTATGGTGACTACTGTGTCAATGCAACGCAGTATTTGTTTTGAAATTTGGATATTTTCGAGTTATACAGATTTGGGGGTGTTAGGAACTTGTTTAAAATACATTTGTTATCCGGGGGGAGAGATAAATTTTGGGGTGTTAGGAACTTCTTTAAAATACATTTGTTATCCGGGGGGGGGGAGATGTAGAGACTTTTATTGAGTTTAATGACGTGTGATACAGTAGGAGAAGGGGTCAGAAGAAGTGTGTGCAATATATGTTTATTTCGATTTTTATTGGAAGGGGGTTATGCTTTTATAACGTAATATTTATGAAGGGAAAGTTGCAAAAAGCCTGAAGAAGTGAGAGGTGGCGGGAGGTCCAAAATATATTTAGAAAACGTGTAGGGTGTAATAGTAGACCTCGACTTACAGAAAATTTAAGAAAGTAATCATGGAAGTTCCAGTCCTAAAGGCTCAGCAGTAATACACAAAATTTTGGAAGAATTTGAGTTTGTTCATGCTGTTCATATTGGAATTTTACGAACAGTTTCTTTATGGAGTTCATTCTTTAAGCAAGTTTTTACTGCAATTAATTTATTTTGTATACATAAATTTCCTAGGTTTGCAATTACACAAACATTGAGTTCACAACCCGTGGATGCGTGGGATTCAATTTGCCAGTAGTGCAGGGAGTAACTTAACATGTTAAAAGGAAAACATTTTGGCAGTGGCTGCTATTTGACTTTACATCATTTTATTTTTAGCTTTAAATGTTTAGGCATGTGTCACACAATACACAGTAACCTTTTTGGAATGCATTTAAGAAAGCCACAAAACGTTTACTAATTCATTTTTTGTGTAATACACAAAATGTATATAAAATTTCCGCCCTCTGTGTGGTAATTATTTATTATTAGTTGAAAATTCATTTGGGTAGGGGGATGTTTAGGAAATAGTTTTATATTGACGTGTAAAATGGACAGTTTATCCTGTTTTTAATCATCCCGTATATTAAATGATGTAGCCACTATTGAAGGATTATTAGTAGTTTCCTGAACAGAGAGCGCTGATTTCTAGATTAGGTAATTTGTGTGGAAAATTTTAAATATTAATGGATTTCATCCCTTCAAAATTAAACTCTTGGATGCTGATTCTGATCGTAATAACATAGTCAATTTTGCGAGACGAGGATAAGAAAAATAACTCGAAAGAAATATCATCTTTTCAGGAGATGCAACGTTTATGTTAAATGATGGAAATGTCATTAAATACAACTACCAGATATTGGTCTGATACGAATTCCCATTAGACGAAAAACTAAACCCAATACCCTTATAAGTAACATGCGTGGACAGGCACTGTAGATGATCCTCCTTTATTGAAGGAAATTCAAACGCAGAAATATATGAACAGTTATTGCTAAACTAAATAGTTCATGTAATACGAGCTGTAAAAGAAGACAATTTTAATAGCACATGCATGATTTCAGTAAGATGGCACACCTCCACTATGGAGTTAATGCCAGAAAGTTCCTGTACGCGACTTGACGAAAGTAGAGTGGGCTCCACGATCTCTAGACGTAACCCCCCCAGATTTTCTGAAGACCCGTGTTTACAGAACCATTCCCTCCAATCTTGATGAGTTAAAACAAAATTGTTCAAGAAAAAATATTCCAAATGCAGTTTAATTATTTTGCAATGGGATAAGTTTTACTGTCAGGAATTTAGTGAAGAACAATCTGACAATTCGAACATCTATTATAAAATCCATTTTTTTTATTGCAACGCTCTACAGAAGCATCCAAAAGTGAGAGGCAAGAAGAACTTACTCAGAGAAGTGAGAAGCAAGTCAAATTCAGTCTAAAAAACGCTCAAAAAGTGAAAAAAGTGGAAATAGAATATCCTTATACGTCTACGTCCATGTTTCCGATTTCTGAAAAATTAAAAATTTAATTTCGAGATAAACTTGTAAAAGTCAAGCTGATCATTTTGATTAGACCTAATAGTTTTTATGTATGCCATGACTTCATTTACCCCAAAGAGGTCACGTTAATTCCAGGCCTCAACGCAGATTTGAACCTAAAACTTTCTGGCACCAAAACTGGACGTTCCTGTTTGAAAAATCAATGTTGACCTAAAAATGACCTTTAAGGTGAAGTTCGTGGTCAAAGAAAAGATCAACATTAAATTCCTCGTTGAAATGTTACATTGGTAATTAATTTTTTGATGGAAATTGATAAGATAGTTTGGGTTTTCTGTACTTCTTCCTGGCATACTTAATGAAAATCGAAAGTAGGGAAAAGCTGGTACATTTGAGGGTATTAAAAATTAAGAAGCTCAAGTTGAAACTGTTCTACCGCTCGTGTAAAATGTTTTTTTAATCTCTACTGTCTACAAACTGTTTTATAACACTTAACATTATTGATCATATTTTTCGCATCAATCTTCTGCTTGCGTCATTGTTGAACTCACGATTAGAAAAAAGTTATAATGCCCCGTTTATTATTTTTAACCTGACAAGAAAACATCAAAAGGTTACGCCCACATCGCGAAACATTGAATGCTTTTTGCAAATGGTTCTGCCGAAATTGTTTTATTTTCGCCCGTTTGTTTAGATGTACAGTCTCGCTTTCTGGCATCGTGTCAAATGCGCTGCATTGGAATGCTTTCAATCTGAAAACTATGTACGTACTTATAATCTGATAAATGGCAATATCCACCTCATCTATACATAGATATTTATATGTTTCGAAATATTGATTGAAACATTTAGAAGAATTTTTGTGTATAGCGTTAATTTCAAATTCATCATCATCAGAAGGTCGTCAGTCCTAAGATTGGTTGAACACGCACCTCCATTCTTTCCTATCCTGAGCTAATCTTTGCATTTCCCCAAAACTAGAACATCCCACATCCTTAACTATTTGGGAACAGTAATCTAATCTGAGTTTTCCTTACACCTCTTAACTCTTGTTCCTGCTTCTCGTATGTCTCTGATTAGCCCTTCATGCCTGAGAAGGAGTTCTACCAACCTATCTCGCCTATTTTTTATTGATTTCCACAGAGTCCTCTGTTCTCCTATTCTTTCTAATATCTCTTCATTTCTAACCTTCTCTATTTACGGTATCATTCCGCCTCGCCCACCGTACATGTTTCGCTTCCGTACACCTTTAACAATTAATTTCTAAATTAATCGTTCGCATACATTTTTTGATTATACTCATTTCGTATAGTATATATCTCCATATGTTACGTTAAAAACCATTATTTAGATATGCAAAAATCTAAACACTTAACGAATAAGCTTATCAATGTCAAGGTTTGCCCCGATGTAACGCTATGTGTTTCGAAAATACTTTTATCACATTGTTAGTTAACCGCTAATTACGTACATATGTATACTTTTAAAAGATCAACAAATATGGTAACACTGTAGACGATTTTGTTATCCTTATTCGGTTAAATTCGTATAATTACTGCTTCTAGTTAAAGTCGTCTAAATCGTCGGCCAATTCCAGAATGAATGTCTACAAACGGCGCGGTAAACATCATCTGTAGTACAATGCTACATTTAGTGGAATTTAATATGGTCAGCAAGGTATATTTACAAAGATGGATATCTACTTACTGAACTGAACCACGACATAGATCGCCATACGTGATAAGCTGTCGAAATTGTTTGACGCCGATCGTTATTTCGATTTTGTCGGACCTCATCAGCACGTCGCAGACAGAACACAGACGAACTCTACCAGCTACCTTGATGCAGTGTTTTATGAAATTCTATTTACGACACGGCCTGCGACGTGCTAATGAGATCCAACAAGATCGTTATCGAGATCTGCGTCTAGCATTTTCAATAGAACGTTCATTCATTATCTATCTTAGCCCTATAAATTTCCCTTCCAAACATTTACCCTAACACGTTAGATATTGGAATATTACTCCTATTTTATACATATGGTTGTTACTATGCAACTATTTATTTAACAAAATATTGGGTTAAAGCACAAGTAATGGTTTGAGTTGTTCGTATCGACGGTGTACCATCAATTTCGGTAGTGATGGCTTAACTACTGTTGGCACCAAATACAAAACACTTTACAAAATATTATTAGTTCAACATGCACGGTTAGATTTTTCATTTAGGAAGTTGTTCTACAAAAATACACAGCTTCATTCGTTTACGCATAGCTTTATTAGAAAGTTCAATGACTGTAAACCTTGTTAAACATTTGTGTCATTGCCTCAGAACACCTACTCAGGTAAAGGTATAGGTTTGTACGAGTTATGAAATGCTTAAATTATATTGCTAGCTGCAGGTATGTAACAATAAAATTCTTTTACGCCATCTGTCAATGCACTAGCACTTAATTTACACGTATTTTTATAAGTACGTAGCGGACAGTAGTTGATAATTTTATATTACAGTTCGAAAACAACATACAATTTGTAATATTTAATTTTTTATTACTGTTACTTAGCCTGGGTATTCTCAAAGTAATAAGATGTGTGGTATATGTATAAATTAATCGTATTCTTATGGTGCGCGTTTTAGTCAGAGGTGTGACCAATCGTCCTGCACTCTTTTTTAATGAACTCAGAAAGCCACGACAGCCGAATTGCAAGTGAAGCAGTTGTTTAGACAGAAAATTATTTTTTCATTGAATTAACTTAGAATATTGGTTGGGTTGTATTGCTGTTCAATTGGCTTACAAAACTATCCAAATGTGGGTAAAGTACAAAGTGCTGGAGTATATATTGGAAATTTGATTTTCAATTATGAATAAAGATACAATATTAAGAATAAAATAATTCGAAGTGGTCTGTATTATGTCCAAACTGCCAGACGCGGATCGCGATTTCGATCTTTTCGATCTCATTAGCGCGTCGCAAGCAGCTCCGACATAACACTGACCAACCTTTACCAGCGCGTTTTAGAAAATACCACAAATGGCGTGGTGAGCGCCATCTGTAGTACGATGCTACATTTTAGGATTACGTATGCTCCAGCAAGGTCCATTTAAAAATATGGATATCTACTTGCTGAAAACGAATCCTGCCTGCGACGCGCTGATGAGATCCAAAAAGATCGAAATCGCGATCCGCGTCTGGCAGTTTCGACAGAATACAGACCACTTCGAATTATTTTATT